>NC_060195.1:30274631-30319631 GCF_021184085.1 Oncorhynchus gorbuscha
TCCATTTCCCTACCTAATAATGTGTCAATCCATTTCTATCCATTTCCCTGCCTAATAATGTGTCAATCCATTTCTATCCATTTCCCTACCTAATAATATGTCAATCCATTTCTATCCATTTCCCTACCTAATAATATGCCAGTCCATTTCTATCCCTTTCCCTGCCTAATAATATGCCAGTCCATTTCTATCCCTTTCCCTACCTAATAATATGTCAATCCATTTCTATCCCTTTCCCTACCTAATAATATGTCAATCCATTTCTATCCCTTTCCCTACCTAATAATGTGTCAATCCATTTCTATCCATTTCCCTGCCTAATAATATGTCAGTCCATTTCTATCCCTTTCCCTACCTAATAATATGTCAATCCATTTCTATCCCTTTCCCTACCTAATAATATGTCAATCCATTTCTATCCCTTTCCCTACCTAATAATATGTCAATCCATTTCTATCCCTTTCCCTACCTAATAATGTGTCAATCCATTTCTATCCATTTCCCTGCCTAATAATATGTCAGTCCATTTCTATCCCTTTCCCTACCTAATAATATGTCAATCCATTTCTATCCCTTTCCCTACCTAATAATATGTCAATCCATTTCTATCCCTTTCCCTACCTAATAATATGCCAGTCCATTTCTATCCCTTTCCCTACCTAATAATATGTCAATCCATTTCTATCCCTTTCCCTACCTAATAATATGCCAGTCCATTTCTATCCCTTTCCCTACCTAATAATATGTCAATCCATTTCTATCCCTTTCCCTACCTAATAATATGCCAGTCCATTTCTATCCCTTTCCCTACCTAATAATATGCCAGTCCATTTCTATCCCTTTCCCTACCTAATAATATGTCAATCCATTTCTATCCCTTTCCCTACCTAATAATATGTCAATCCATTTCTATCCCTTTCCCTACCTAATAATGTGTCAATCCATTTCTATCCATTTCCCTGCCTAATAATATGTCAGTCCATTTCTATCCCTTTCCCTGCCTAATAATATGCCAGTCCATTTCTATCCCTTTCCCTGTCTAATAATATGCCAGTCCATTTCTATCCCTTTCTCTACCTAATAATATGCCAGTCCATTTCTATCCCTTTCCCTGTCTAATAATATGCCAGTCCATTTCTATCCCTTTCTCTACCTAATAATGTGTCAATCCATTTCTATCCCTTTCCCTGTCTAATAATATGTCAGTCCATTTCTATCCCTTTCCCTGTCTAATAATATGTCAGTCCATTTCTATCCCTTTCCCTACCTAATAATATGCCAGTCCATTTCTATCCATTTCCCTGTCTAATAATATGCCAGTCCATTTCTATCTCTTTCCCTGTCTAATAATATGCCAGTTCATTTCTCTCTTTCCCTGTCTAATAATATGCCAGTCCATTTCTATCCCTTTCTCTACCTAATAATATGCCAGTCCATTTCTATCCCTTTCCCTGCCTAATAATATGCCAGTCCATTTCTATCCCTTTCCCTACCTAATAATATGCCAGTCCATTTCTATCCCTTTCCCTGTCTAATAATATGCCAGTCCATTTCTATCCCTTTCCCTGTCTAATAATATGTCAGTCCATTTCTATCCCTTTCCCTGTCTAATAATATGTCAGTCCATTTCTATCCCTTTCCCTACCTAATAATATGCCAGTCCATTTCTATCAATTTCCCTGTCTAATAATATGCCAGTCCATTTCTATCCATTTCCCTGTCTAATAATATGCCAGTCCATTTCTATCCCTTTCCCTACCTAATAATATGCCAGTCCATTTCTATCCATTTCCCTGTCTAATAATATGCCAGTCCATTTCTATCCCTTTCCCTGCCTAATAATATGCCAGTCCATTTCTATCCCTTTCCCTGTCTAATAATATGTCAGTCCATTTCTATCCCTTTCCCTGTCTAATAATATGTCAGTCCATTTCTATCCCTTTCCCTACCTAATAATATGCCAGTCCATTTCTATCCATTTCCCTGTCTAATAATATGCCAGTCCATTTCTATCCCTTTCCCTACCTAATAATATGCCAGTCCATTTCTATCCATTTCCCTGTCTAATAATATGCCAGTCCATTTCTATCCCTTTCTCTACCTAATAATATGCCAGTCCATTTCTATCCCTTTCCCTGCCTAATAATATGCCAGTCCATTTCTATCCATTTCCCTACCTAATAATATGCCAGTCCATTTCTATCCCTTTCCCTACCTAATAATATGCCAGTCCATTTCTATCCCTTTCCCTACCTAATAATATGCCAGTCCATTTCTATCCCTTTCCCTACCTAATAATATGCCAGTCCATTTCTATCCCTTTCCCTACCTAATAATATGCCAGTCCATTTCTATCCCTTTCCCTGTCTAATAATATGCCAGTCCATTTCTATCCCTTTCCCTGTCTAATAATATGCCAGTCCATTTCTATCCCTTTCCCTGCCTAATAATATGCCAGTCCATTTCTATCCCTTTCCCTGCCTAATAATATGCCAGTCCATTTCTATCCCTTTCCCTGTCTAATAATATGCCAGTCCATTTCTATCCCTTTCCCTACCTAATAATATGCCAGTCCATTTATATCCCTTTCCCTGCCTAATAATATGCCAGTCCATTTCTATCCCTTTCTCTACCTAATAATATGCCAGTCCATTTCTATCCCTTTCCCTGCCTAATAATATGCCAGTCCATTTCTATCCCTTTCCCTACCTAATAATATGCCAGTCCATTTCTATCCCTTTCCCTGTCTAATAATATGCCAGTCCATTTCTATCCCTTTCCCTGTCTAATAATATGTCAGTCCATTTCTATCCCTTTCCCTGTCTAATAATATGTCAGTCCATTTCTATCCCTTTCCCTACCTAATAATATGCCAGTCCATTTCTATCAATTTCCCTGTCTAATAATATGCCAGTCCATTTCTATCCATTTCCCTGTCTAATAATATGCCAGTCCATTTCTATCCCTTTCCCTACCTAATAATATGCCAGTCCATTTCTATCCATTTCCCTGTCTAATAATATGCCAGTCCATTTCTATCCCTTTCCCTGCCTAATAATATGCCAGTCCATTTCTATCCCTTTCCCTGTCTAATAATATGTCAGTCCATTTCTATCCCTTTCCCTGTCTAATAATATGTCAGTCCATTTCTATCCCTTTCCCTACCTAATAATATGCCAGTCCATTTCTATCCATTTCCCTGTCTAATAATATGCCAGTCCATTTCTATCCCTTTCCCTACCTAATAATATGCCAGTCCATTTCTATCCATTTCCCTGTCTAATAATATGCCAGTCCATTTCTATCCCTTTCTCTACCTAATAATATGCCAGTCCATTTCTATCCCTTTCCCTGCCTAATAATATGCCAGTCCATTTCTATCCATTTCCCTACCTAATAATATGCCAGTCCATTTCTATCCCTTTCCCTACCTAATAATATGCCAGTCCATTTCTATCCCTTTCCCTACCTAATAATATGCTCCATTTCTATCCCTTTCCCTACCTAATAATATGCCAGTCCATTTCTATCCCTTTCCCTACCTAATAATATGCCAGTCCATTTCTATCCCTTTCCCTGTCTAATAATATGCCAGTCCATTTCTATCCCTTTCCCTGTCTAATAATATGCCAGTCCATTTCTATCCCTTTCCCTGCCTAATAATATGCCAGTCCATTTCTATCCCTTTCCCTGCCTAATAATATGCCAGTCCATTTCTATCCCTTTCCCTGTCTAATAATATGCCAGTCCATTTCTATCCCTTTCCCTACCTAATAATATGCCAGTCCATTTATATCCCTTTCCCTGCCTAATAATATGCCAGTCCATTTATATCCCTTTCCCTGTCTAATAATATTGTTATGCAGCTGAGTGAGGACCCAAAAGCGATATAACGGAAACAGAGTCTTTTAATGTCCAAACAGGGAAAACACAAATCCTCTAGTTTAACAGGAGAGTCCCCCTTCTAGTTGTTGAGGAGAGTTGCAGGGCTAGCGGCAACAGACTGCAGGTCCCTTCGGGTAGGCGCGGGCCGTAGAGGATAGAGACACCAGCTCACACGTAGTATCTGATGACGAGGCAGAATACAACTGGACGGAACAAAAGCAAAGCAAACAGCAAACAAGAATCCGACAAGGACAGAAGCAGAAACAGAGAGAGAAATAGAGACTTAATCAGAGGGCAAAATAGGGGACAGGTGTGAAAGAGTAAACGAGGTCGTTAGGAGAATGAGGAACAGAACGATAGAGAGAGAGAGAGGAATAGAGAGAGAGGAAGAAACCTAATAAGACCAGCAGGGGGAAACGAAGAGAAGAGAAAGCACAGGGACAAGACATGACAATACAATACATGACAGTACCCCCCCACTCACCGAGCGCCTCCTGGCGCACTCGAGGAGGAAACCTGGCGGCAACGGAGGAAATCATCGATCAGCGAACGGTCCAGCACGTCCCGAGATGGAACCCAACTCCTCTCCTCAGGACCGTAACGGGA
This sequence comes from Oncorhynchus gorbuscha, assembly GCF_021184085.1. Classification (NCBI taxonomy): domain Eukaryota; kingdom Metazoa; phylum Chordata; class Actinopteri; order Salmoniformes; family Salmonidae; genus Oncorhynchus; species Oncorhynchus gorbuscha. Next base: position 30,279,123 of record NC_060195.1, read on the forward strand.
AACGATGAAGAGGGAATCTAGTGCAATTACTATTATAAAAATGAGACACGGGTAGAGAACTGTAAGAGTTTGAGCAATCAGGACCAAACAGGCCAGGAGAGTAACAACTAGGGACAGACTGAGACACAGCAAGGCTAAGACCAGGAACAGGAGAGAGGCGGTGGCTGTGGACAGACTGAGACACAGCAAGTGCAGGAGCAGGACCAGGAGAGATGCGGTGGCTGGGGACAGACTGAGACACAGCAAGGGCAGGAAAGATGCGGTGGCAGGGGACAGACTGAGACACAGCAAGGGCAGGAGAGATGCGGTGGCTGGGGACAGACTGAGACACAGCAAGGCCAGGAGCAGGACCAGGAGAGATGCGGTGTCTGGGGACAGACTTAGACACAGCAAGGCCAGGAGCAGAAGCAGGAAGAGAGTTACCAGCCACTCGACCGAAATTACGAATGAAATGCCGATAGAAATTCGCGAAACCGAGAAAGCGCTGCAGTTCGACACGTGACTTAGGGACGGGCCAATCGCTGACAGCATGGACCCTAGCGGAATCCATCTGAATGCCTTCAGCGGAAATAACAGAACCGAGAAAAGTGACGGAGGAGACATGAAAAGCGCACTTCTCAGCCTTCACATAAAGACAATTCTCTAAAAGGCGCTGGAGGACACGTCGAACGTGCTGAACATGAATCTGGAGTGACGGTGAAAAAATCAGGATCTCGTCAAGGTAAACAAAAACAAAGATGTTCAGCATGTCACTCAGTAATAATAATAATAATAATATATGCCATTTAGCAGACGCTTTTATCCAAAGCGACTTACAGTCATGTGTGCATACATTCTACGTATGTACATCATTCACTAATGCCTGAATGACAGCTGGAGCATTAGCGAGACCGAACGGCAGAACCCGGTATTCAAAATGCCCTAACGGAGTGTTAAACACCGTTTTCCACTCGTCCCCCTCCCTGATGCGCACGAGATGGTAAGCGTTACGAAGGTCCAACTTAGTAAAGAACCTGGCTCCCTGCAGAATCTCGAAAACTGAAAACATAAGGGGAAGCGGATAACGATTCTTAACCGTTATGTCATTCAGCCCTCGATAATCCACGCAGGGGCACAGGGTCCCGTCCTCTTCCTTAACAAAAAAGAACCCCGCTTCGGCGGGAGAGGAGGAAGGGACCACGGTACCGGTGTTGAGAGCTACAGACAAATAATCTTCGAGAGCCTTACGTTCGGTAGCCGACAGAGAGTCTAGTCTACCCCGTGGGGGAGTAGTACCCGGAAGGAGATCAATACAACAATCATACAACCGGTGAGGAGGAAGGGAGGTGGCCCTGGACCGACTGAAGACCGTGCGCAGATCATGATATTCCTCCGGCACCCCTGTCAAATCACCAGGCTCCTCCTGTGAAGAGGGGGCAGAAGAAACAGGAGGAATAGCAGACACTAAACACTTAACATGACAAGAGACGTTCCAGGAGAGGATAGAATTACTAGACCAATTAATAGAAGGATTATGACACACTAGCCAGGGATGGCCCAAAACAACAGGTGTAAAAGGTGAACAAAAAAATCAAAAAATAAATGGTTTCACTATGATTACCAGAGACAGTGAGGGTTAAAGGTAGCGTTTCACGCTGAATCCTGGGGAGAGGACTACCATCCAAGGCGAACATAGCCGTGGGCTCCCCTAACTGCCTGAGAGGAATGTCATGTTCCCGAGCCCAGGCTTCGTCCATAAAACAGCCCTCCGCCCCAGAGTCTATTAATGCACTGCAGGAAGCTGCCGAACCGGTCCAGCGTAGATGGACCGACAAGGTAGTACAGGAACTTGACGGAGAGACCAGAGTAGTAGCGCTCGCCAGTAGCCCTCCGCTTACTGATGAGCTCTGGCCTTTTACTGGACATGAAATGACAAAATGACCAGCGGAACCGCAATAGAGACAGAGGCGGTTGGTGATTCTCCGTTCCCTCTCCTTAGTCGAGATGCGAATACCCCCCAGCTGCATGGGCTCAACACCTGAGCCAGTGGGGGGAGATGGTAGAGATGCGGAGAGGGGGGACACTGTTAACGCGAGCTCTCTTCCATGAGCTCAGTGACGAAGATCTACCCGTCGTTCTATGCGAATGGCGAGTTCAATCAAAGAATCCACGCTGGAAGGAACCTCCCGGGAGAGAATCTCATCCTTAACCTCAGCGTGGAGACCCTCCAGAAAACAAGCGAGCAACGCCGGCTCGTTCCAGTCACTGGAGGCAGCAAGAGTGCGAAACTCTATAGAGTAATCCGTTATGGATCGATTACCTTGACATAGGGAAGACAGGGCCCAGGAAGCTTCTTTCCCAAAAACAGAACGATCAAAAACCCGTATCATCTCCTCAAAGTTCTGATACTGGTTAGTACACTCAGCCCTTGCCTCCCAGATAACCGTGCCCCACTCACGAGCCCGTCCAGTAAGGAGAGATATGACGTAGGCGATACGAGCAGTACCCCTGGAGTACGTGTTGGGCTGGAGAGAGAACACAATATCACACTGGGTAAGGAACGAGCGACATTCAGTGGGCTCCCCAGAGTAACACGGTGGGTTATTAATTCTGGGCTCCGGAGACCCGGAAGCCCAGGAGGTAACCGGTGGATCGAGGCGGAGATTGTGAATATCCTCCGAGAGGCCGGAGACTTGGGCAGCCAGGGTCTCAACAGCATGTCGAGCAGCAGACAATTCCTGTTCGTGTCTGCCTAGCATCGCTCCCTGGAACTCGACGGCTGAGTAGAGAGAATCCGAAATCGCTGGGTCCATTCTTGGTCGGATTCTTCTGTTATGCAGCTGAGTGAGGACCCAAAAGCGATATAACGGAAATAGAGTCTTTTAATGTCCAAACAGGGAAAACATAAATCCTCAATCATTACAGGGGAAGTCCAAACAGGGAAAACACAAATCTTCTAGTTTAACAGGAGAGTCCCCCTTCTAGTTGTTGAGGAGAGTTGCAGGGCTAGCGGCAACAGACTGCAGGTCCCTTCGGGTAGGCGTGGGCCGTAGAGGATAGAGACACCAGCTCACACGTAGTATCTGATGACGAGGCAGAATACAACTGGACGGAACAAAAGCAAAGCAAACAGCAAACAAGAATCCAACAAGGACAGAAGCAGAAACAGAGAGAGAAATAGAGACTTAATCAGAGGGCAAAATAGGGGACAGGTGTGAAAGAGTAAACAAGGTCGTTAGGAGAATGAGGAACAGCTGGGAGCAGGAATGGTGTTGTGTGTATTGACAAGGACATTAGTGATGGGTCGAGTATCACGCCTTCGTAAGGACGTTTGTCATGTGACCCCTGGGTCAGAGGACAGGGATCAATGCATGGCCTGTCATATGGTGATATGAATTCTGTTCTACATGAGAAAACTGTCCTTCTAGAGAGATAATGTCGTGTACGTACTGGTTCCTGCAGTATACTGAGATGATACTGGACATATTGCTATGTGATGAGAGATGTTTGGCTTGACGTTTAGTTTTATAACTACAGAGTTATTGCATATCATGGGACTAAAGAACACACAAACAGAGAGAGAGAGAGAGAGAGAGAGAGAGAGAGAGAGAGAGAGAGAGAGAGAGAGAGAGAGAGAGAGAGAGAGAGAGAGAGAGAGAGAGAGAGAGAGAGAGAGAGAGAGAAAGAGAGAGTTCTTTGAAGTTAAGAAGTGTTTTCCGGTCTTCTCGGGAAGATGAGAAGTTCACTCTGAGGCGATACCAGTAAACTTCACTGCCGAGGGTGTGTGGATTTGTGTGTGCTCGCAGCTTTGAAAGTGGAAAGGACACACACAGGATTTCTGTCATCATTTCTCCTCCCTTTTCTCCCTTCCTCCAGCTCTGCCACTGATTGAATATGTATTTACAGAACTGAGGCCAAATGTTTGTGTTCTTTAGGCTCACTGTTTGTTTTGCTTATTCAAAAGCCCCTCAACCAGAAAATTAGCTAGAGCACTTGTCATGCAGGTGAAAGAGGACCCAAAAGCGACTTGGCGAAAACAGAGTCTTTAATCCAGTAAAGTAAATACAATCAAAAAACACAACTTTCACTCGAAATGACGAGGACAAACTGGAGACTCGATCTTGAACAGCAGGTGAACAGCAGGTTGCCTCGGGAAGGCACTTGAACCAGACAGACTCAGACACCTGCTCACCACGCAGCATCTGAGGAAAACACGACTCGACAGGGCGATACACAAACACAGCACGGTGAATTCAAGACAAGGAACCGACAGGGCAGAAACGAATAACAAGGAGAGAAATAGGGACTCTAATCAGGGAAAAGGATCGGAACAGGTGTGGGAAGACTAAATGATTGATTAGGGGAATAGGAACAGCTGGGAGCAGGAACGGAACAATAGAGAGAAGAGAGAGCGGGAGAGTGAGAGAGGGAGGGGGAGAGAGAGGGATAGAAAGAGGGAAAGAACCTAATAAGACCAGCAGAGGGAAACGAATAGAAGGAAGCACAGGGACAAGACATGATAATAAATGACAAAACATGACAGTACCCCCCCACTCACCGAGCGCCTCCTGGCGCACTCGAGGAGGAATCCTGGCGGCAACGGAGGAAATCATCAATGAGCGAACGGTCCAGCACGTCCCGAGACGGAACCCAACTCCTCTCCTCAGGACCGTAACCCTCCCAATCCACTAAGTATTGGTGACCCCGTCCCCGAGAACGCATGTCCATGATCTTATGTACCTTGTAAATAGGTGCGCTCTCGACAAGGACGGGAGGGGGAGGGAAGACGAACGGGGTGCGAAGAAAGGGCTTAACACAGGAGACATGGAAGACAGGATGGACGCGACGAAGATGTCGCGGAAGAAGCAGTCGCACAGCGACAGGATTGACGACCTGGGAGACACGGAACGGACCAATGAACCGCGGAGTCAACTTACGAGAAGCTGTCGTAAGAGGAAGGTTGCGAGTGGAAAGCCACACTCTCTGGCCGCAACAATACCTTGGACTCTTAATCCTGCGTTTATTGGCGGCTCTCACAGTCTGTGCCCTGTAACGGCAAAGTGCAGACCTCACCCTCCTCCAGGTGCGCTCACAACGTTGGACAAACGCTTGAGCGGAGGGAACGCTGGACTCGGCAAGCTGGGATGAGAACAGAGGAGGCTGGTAACCCAGACTACTCTGAAACGGAGATAACCCGGTAGCAGACGAAGGAAGCGAATTGTGAGCGTATTCTGCCCAGGGGAGCTGTTCTGCCCAAGACGCAGGGTTTCTGAAAGAAAGGCTGCGTAGTATGCGACCAATCGTCTGATTGGCCCTCTCTGCTTGACCGTTAGACTGGGGATGAAACCCGGAAGAGAGACTGACGGACGCACCAATCAAACGACAGAACTCCCTCCAAAACTGTGACGTGAATTGCGGACCTCTGTCTGAAACGGCGTCTAACGGGAGGCCATGAATTCTGAATACATTCTCGATAATGATTTGTGCCGTCTCCTTAGCGGAAGGAAGTTTAGCGAGGGGAATGAAATGTGCCGCCTTAGAGAACCTATCGACAACCGTAAGAATCACAGTCTTCCCCGCAGACAAAGGCAGACCGGTAATGAAGTCTAGGGCGATGTGAGACCATGGTCGAGAAGGAATGGGGAGCGGTCTGAGACGACCGGCAGGAGGAGAGTTACCCGACTTAGTCTGCGCGCAGTCCGAACAAGCAGCCACGAAACGGCGCGTGTCACGCTCCTGAGTCGGCCACCAAAAGCGCTGGCGAATAGACGCAAGAGTGCCTCGAACACCGGGATGACCAGCTAACTTGGCAGAGTGAGCCCACTGAAGAACAGCCAGACGAGTGGAAACAGGAACGAAAAGGAGGTTACTAGGACAAGCGCGCGGCGACGCAGTGTGCGTGAGTGCTTGCTTAACCTGTCTTTCAATTCCCCAGACTGTTAACCCGACAACACGCCCATAAGGAAGAATCCCCTCGGGATCAGTAGAAGCCACAGAAGAACTAAACAGACGGGATAAGGCATCAGGCTTGGTGTTCTTGCTACCCGGACGGTAAGAAATCACAAACTCGAAACGAGCGAAAAACAACGCCCAACGAGCTTGACGGGCATTAAGTCGTTTGGCAGAACGGATGTACTCAAGGTTCTTATGGTCTGTCCAAACGACAAAAGGAACGGTCGCCCCCTCCAACCACTGTCGCCATTCGCCTAGGGCTAAGCGGATGGCGAGCAGTTCACGGTTACCCACATCATAGTTGCGCTCAGATGGCGACAGGCGATGAGAAAAATAAGCGCAAGGATGAACCTTATCGTCAGACTGGGAGCGCTGGGATAGAATGGCTCCCACGCCTACCTCTGAAGCGTCAACCTCGACAATGAATTGTCTAGTGACGTCAGGAGTAACGAGGATAGGAGCGGACGTAAAACGTTCTTTTAGAAGATCAAAAGCTCCCTGGGCGGAACCGGACCACTTAAAACACGTCTTGACAGAAGTAAGAGCTGTGAGAGGGGCAGCAACTTGACCGAAATTACGAATGAAACGCCGATAGAAATTAGCGAAACCTAAAAGCGCTGCAACTCGACACGTGACCTTGGAACGGGCCAATCACTGACAGCTTGGACCTTAGCGGAATCCATCTGAATGCCTTCAGCGGAAATAACGGAACCGAGAAAAGTAACGGAGGAGACATGAAAAGAGCACTTCTCAGCCTTTACGTAGAGACAATTCTCTAAAAGGCGCTGTAGAACACGTCGAACGTGCTGAACATGAATCTCAAGTGACGGAGAAAAAATCAGGATATCGTCAAGATAGACAAAAACAAAGATGTTCAGCATGTCTCTCAGAACATCATTAACTAATGCCTGAAAAACAGCTGGCGCATTGGCGAGACCGAACGGCAGAACCCGGTACTCAAAATGCCCTAACGGAGTGTTAAACGCCGTTTTCCACTCGTCCCCCTCTCTGATGCGCACGAGATGGTAAGCGTTACGAAGGTCCAACTTAGTAAAGCACCTGGCTCCCTGCAGAATCTCGAAGGCTGATGACATAAGGGGAAGCGGATAACGATTCTTAACCGTTATGTCATTCAGCCCTCGATAATCCACGCAGGGGCGCAGAGTACCGTCCTTCTTCTTAACAAAAAGAACCCCGCCCCGGCCGGAGAGGAAGAAGGCACTATGGTACCGGCGTCAAGAGACACAGACAAATAATCCTCGAGAGCCTTACGTTCGGGAGCCGACAGAGAGTATAGTCTACCCCGAGGAGGAGTGGTCCCCGGAAGGAGATCAATACTACAATCATACGACCGGTGAGGAGGAAGGGAGTTGGCTCGGGACCGACTGAAGACCGTGCGCAGATCATGATATTCCTCCGGCACTCCTGTCAAATCGCCAGGTTCCTCCTGAGAAGTAGGGACAGAAGAAACGGGAGGGATGGCAGACATTAAACACTTCACATGACAAGAAACGTTCCAGGATAGGATAGAATTACTAGACCAATTAATAGAAGGATTATGACATACTAGCCAGGGATGACCCAAAACAACAGGTGTAAACGGTGAACGGAAAATCAAAAAATAAATAGTCTCACTGTGGTTACCAGATACTGTGAGGGTTAAAGGTAGTGTCTCAAATCTGATACTGGGAAGATGACTACCATCTAAGGCGAACATGGGCGTAGGCTTCTCTAACTCTCTGAAAGGAATGTCATGTTTCCGAACCCATGCTTCGTCCATGAAACAACCCTCAGCCCCAGAGTCTATCAAGGCACTACATGTAGCACCCGAACCGGTCCAGCGTAGATGGACCGACAAAGTAGTACAGGATCTTGATGGAGAGACTTGAGTAGTTGCGCTCACCTGTAGCCCTCCGCTTACAGATGAGCTCTGGCTTTACTGGACATGAATTAACAAAATGTCCAGCAACTCCGCAATAGAGGCACAGGCGGTTGGTGATCCTCCGTTCCCTCTCCTTAGTCGAGATGCGAATCCCTCCCAGCTGCATGGGCTCAGTCTCTGAGCCAGAGGAGGGAGATGGTTGCGATGCGGAGCAGGGAAACACCGTTGATGCGAGCTCTCTTCCACGAGCCCGGTGACGAAGATCTACCCGTCGTTCTATGCGGATGGCGAGAGCAATCAAAGAGTCCACATCAGAAGGAACCTCCCGGGAGAGAATCTCATCCTTAACCACTGTGTGGAGTCCCTCCAGAAAACGAGCGAGCAGCGCCGGCTCGTTCCACTCACTAGAGGCAGCAAGAGTGCGAAACTCAATAGAATAATCCGTTATGGACCGTTCACCTTGGCATAAGGAAGCCAGGGCCCTAGAAGCCTCCCTACCAAAAACTGAACGGTCAAAAACCCGAATCATCTCCTCTTTAAAGTTCTGGAACTTGTTAGAGCAATCAGCCCTTGCCTCCCAGATAGCTGTGCCCCATTCTCGAGCCCGGCCAGTAAGGAGTGAAATGACGTAAGCAACCCGAGCTCTCTCTCTAGAGTATGTGTTGGGTTGGAGAGAGAACACAATCTCACACTGCGTGAGAAAGGAGCGGCACTCAGTGGGCTGCCCGGAGTAGCAAGGTGGGTTATTAACCCTAGGTTCTGGAGGCTCGGCAGGCCAGGAAGTAACAGGTGGCACGAGACGTAGACTCTGGAACTGTCCAGAGAGGTCGGAAACCTGAGCGGCCAGGTTCTCCACGGCATGGCGAGCAGCAGACAATTCCTGCTCGTGTCTGCCGAGCATGGCTCCTTGGATCTCGACGGCAGTGTAACGAGCGTCTGAAGTCGCTGGGTCCATTCCTTGGTCGGTTCCTTCTGTCATGCAGGTGAAAGAGGACCCAAAAGCGACTTGGCGAAAACAGAGTCTTTAATCCAGTAAAGTAAATACAATCAAAAAACACAACTTTCACTCGAAATGACGAGGACAAACTGGAGACTCGATCTTGAACAGCAGGTGAACAGCAGGTTGCCTCGGGAAGGCACTTGAACCAGACAGACTCAGACACCTGCTCACCACGCAGCATCTGAGGAAAACACGACTCGACAGGGCGATACACAAACACAGCACGGTGAATTCAAGACAAGGAACCGACAGGGCAGAAATGAATAACAAGGAGAGAAATAGGGACTCTAATCAGGGAAAAGGATCGGGAACAGGTGTGGGAAGACTAAATGATTGATTAGGGGAATAGGAACAGCTGGGAGCAGGAACGGAACGATAGAGAGAAGAGAGAGCGGGAGAGTGAGAGAGGGAGGGGGAGAGAGAGGGATAGAAAGAGGGAAAGAACCTAATAAGACCAGCAGAGGGAAACGAATAGAAGGAAGCACAGGGACAAGACATGATAATAAATGACAAAACATGACAGCACTGTGGCTAAAAACAGGACTGGATTGAACTGGACTGGGCTGGACTGGACTCAGCTTCAATTCTGAGCTTATAAATTGCAGCAAAATCCTCTTAGTGATCTGTTCTAAAATGTGACAGTAGAATTGGCGGGGGGGTAAATTTCTTGGGGGGGATAATGTCTTGGTGGGGGATAATGTCTTGGTGGGGGATAATGTCTTGGTGGGGGGATAATGTCTTGGTGGGGGGATAATGTCTTGGTGGGGGGATAATGTCTTGGTGGGGGGATAATGTCTTGGTGGGGGATAATGTCCTGGTGGGGGGGATAATGTCCTGGTGGGGGTATAATGTGTTGGAACTATTTCATCAGTGCCAGCTCATAAACTCTATAAATTACACCATACTGTGGTTTAAAGACTCACCTGGAGAGTCTGTCTGTCTGTCTGTCTGTCTGTCTGTCTGTCTGTCTGTCTGTCTGTCTGTCTGTCTGTCTGTCTGTCTGTCTGTCTGTCTGTCTGTCTGTCTGTCTGTCTGTCTGTCTGTCTGTCTGTCTGTCTGTCCTTCCTTCCTTCGTTCCTTACTTCCCCAGGGTGGAGGAGAGCTTTAAGACCCTGTTCTGGTCCATCTTTGGTCTGTCGGAGGTGATCTCCGTGGTCCTGAAGTATGACCATAAGTTTATAGAGAACATTGGTTATGTGCTCTACGGGGTCTATAACGTCACCATGGTGGTGGTTCTACTCAACATGCTCATCGCTATGATCAACAGCTCCTACCAGGAGATCGAGGTCAGTCCTATTAATAACTCATTCATATAGAGGTCGGTCTTATTCGTAACTCATTCATATAAAGGTGATTCTTATTAATAACTAATTCATATAGACGTCGGTCTTATTAATAAATCATTCATATAAAGGTCCAAATTTTTTAAAACTCATTCACAGCGGTCTGTCCTAATAATAACTCATTCATGTAGAGGTCAGTCCTATTAATAACTCATTCATATAGAGGTCCGTCCTAATAATAACTCATTCATGTAGAGGTCAGTCCTATTAATAGTCAGTCCTATTAGTAACTCATTCATATAGAGGTCAGTCCTATTAATAACTCATTCATATAGAGGTCGGTCTTATTAGTAACTCATTCATATAAAGGTCATTCTTATTAGTAACTCATTCATATAGACGTCGGTCTTATTAATAAATCATTCATATAAAGGTCAGAATTTTTAATAACTCATTCATATAGAGGTCAGTCCTATTAATAACCCATTCATATTGGGGTCAGTCTTATTAATAACTCATTCACAGCGGTCCTTCCTTATAATAACTCATTCATATAGAGGTCAGTCGTATTAATAACCCATTCATATAGAGGTCAGTCCTATTTATAACTGATTCATATAAAGGTCAATCCTATTAATAACTCATCCACATAGAGATCAGTCCTATTAATGACCTATTCATATCTCAGAGGTCAGTCCTATTAATAACGCATTCATATAGAGGTCAGTCAAATTAATAACCCATTCATATAGAGGTCAGACCTTTTAATAACCCATTCATTTAGATGGTCAGACATATTAATAACCCATTCATTTAGATGGTCAGGCCTATTAATAACCCATTCATATTGAGGTCAGTCTTATTAATAACTCATTCACAGCGGTCAGTCCTAATAATAACTCATTCATATAGAGGTCAGTCGTATTAATAACCCATTCATATAGAGGTCAGTCCTATTAATAACTAATTCATATAGAGGTTTGTCTTAGTAAATAATTCATATAGAGGTCAGTATTTTTAATAACTGATTCATATAAAGGTCAATCCTATTAATAACTCATCCACATAGAGATCAGTCCTATTAATGACCTATTCATATCTCAGAGGTCAGTCCTATTAATAACGTATTCATATAGAGGTCAGTCATATTAATAACCCATTCATATAGAGGTCAGTCCTATTAATAACCCATTCATATAGAGGTCAGTCCTATTAATAACTCATTCATATAGAGGTTTGTCTTAATAAATAATTCATATAGAGGTCAGTATTTTTAATAACTGATTCATATAAAGGTCAATCCTATTAATAACTCATCCACATAGAGATCAGTCCTATTAATGACCTATTCATATCTCAGAGGTCAGTCCTATTAATAACGCATTCATATAGAGGTCAGTCATATTAATAACCCATTCATATAGAGGTCAGTCCTATTAATAACCCATTCATATTGAGGTCAGTCTTATTAATAACTCATTCACAGCGGTCCGTCCTTATAATAACTCATTCATATAGAGGTCAGTCGTATTAATAACCCATTCATATAGAGGTCAGTCCTATTAATAACTGATTCATATAAAGGTCAATCCTATTAATAACTCATCCACATAGAGATCAGTCCTATTAATGACCTATTCATATCTCAGAGGTCAGTCCTATTAATAACTCATTCATATAGAGGTCAGTCATATTAATAACCCATTCATATAGAGGTCAGACCTATTAATAACCCATTCATTTAGATGGTCAGACCTATTAATAATCCATTCATATTGAGGTCAGTCTTATTAATAACTCATTCACAGCGGTCAGTCCTAATATTAACTCATTCATATAGAGGTCAGTCGTATTAATAACCCATTCATATAGAGGTCAGTCCTATTAATAACTCATTCATATAGAGGTTTGTCTTAATAAATCATTCATATAGAGGTCAGTATTTTTTATAACTGATTCATATAAAGGTCAATCCTATTAATAACTCATCCACATAGAGATCAGTCCTATTAATGACCTATTCATATCTCAGAGGTCAGTCCTATTAATAACGCATTCATATAGAGGTCAGTCATATTAATAACCCATTCATATAGAGGTCAGTCTTATTAATAACCCATTCATATAGAGGTCAGACCTTTTAATAACCCATTCATTTAGATGGTCAGACATATTAATAACCCATTCATTTAGATGGTCAGACCTATTAATAACCCATTCATATTGAGGTCAGTCTTATTAATAACTCATTCACAGCGGTCAGTCCTAATAATAACTCATTCATATAGAGGTCAGTCGTATTAATAACCCATTCATATAGAGGTCAGTCCTATTAATAACTCATTCATATAGAGGTTTGTCTTAATAAATAATTCATATAGAGGTCAGTATTTTTAATAACTGATTCATATAAAGGTCAATCCTATTAATAACTCATCCACATAGAGATCAGTCCTATTAATAACGCATTCATATAGAGGCCAGTCCTATTAATAACTCATTTATATCTCAGACCTCAGTCCTATTAATATCTCATTAATTTAGATGGTAAGTCCTATTAATAACTCATTCATATAGAGGTCCGTCCTAATAATAACTCATTCATATAGAGGTCCGCCCTAATAATAACTCATCCATATAGAGGTCCGCCCTAATAATAACTCATCCATATAGAGGTCCGCCCTAATAATAACTCATTCATATAGAGGTCAGTCGTGTTAATAACCATATAGAGGTCAGCTAAACAAACACTGAGCCTAAATAATTCATATAGAGGTCCGTCCTAATAATAACTCATTCATATAGAGGTCCCTCCTAATAATAACTCATTCCTATTGATATAAAGGTCAGTCCTATTAATAACCCAGTCCTATTCATATAGAAGTCAGTCATATTAATTACAGATTCATATAGAGGTCAGTCCTATTAATAATCCATTCATATAGTAGTCAGTCCTATTAATAACTAATTCATCAGAAATTATTCAATTTTGTATGTTAATGTATAATCCTAGTAGGGTCCTTTTAATTTAAGACATGTTTAGCCAAAGCAATGTACAGTATATTTAATGTGAAATATTGTTAATCACATGTGCCTGTGCAATGATGCAACCAATATGCGTGTGTTTACGTTTGTGCATCCATTTGTTTGTTTGTGTCGATTTCTACACGCGTGTTTGTCCCCTCTAGACAGATGCAGATGTAGAGTGGAAGTTTGCCCGTGCCAAGCTGTGGATGTCCTACTTTGACGAGGGTCGTACTCTGCCCGCTCCCTTCAACATGGTGCCGTCTCCCAAGTCCTGGTATTACCTGGTCCTCCGCACCAAGGCCGGCCTTGTTCACCTCTGCAAGGTCAAGGACCTTCGCCACGACAACGAGCTGGAGATGGGCATGCTCAACTCACGATTCAAGGCCAGAGGGGAGAGGACAAAGGTCAAAGTCAAACCCTAATTGTGTCAATAGATTTTGTAGATGCTAGTAGGAGTTTGACCTGATACGAAGCTATTTTCATAATAAGATAAGACATTTAAAAAATGTGTTTTGTTTGTTAACCTTATTGGCATACCAGGTGAGAATTTGATCCTGGGTTAATCTGTCTTCCCAAGACACAGCTGAATGTCCAGGGTGGGAGGCTAGAAGAAGAGATCTCAGTGACTTTGAAACAGGGGTCTCAAAGAGCATAGGGTGTCATGTTTTGTCATTTATTATCTTGTCTTGTCCCTGTGCTTCCCATTCTATTCGTTTCCCTCTGCTGGTCTTATTAGGTTCTTTCCCTCTTTCTATCCCTCTCTCTCCCCCTCCCTCTCTCACTCTCTCGCTCTCTCTTCTCTCTATCGTTCCGTTCCTGCTCCCAGCTGTTCCTATTCCCCTAATCATCATTTAGTCTTCCCACACCTGTTCCCGATCCTTTTCCCTGATTAGAGTCCCTATTTCTCTCCTTGTTATTCGTTTCTGCCCTGTCGGTTCCTTGTCTAGAATTCACCGTGCTGTGTTTGTGTATCGCCCTGTCGTGTCGTGTTTTCCTCAGATGCTGCGTGGTGAGCAGGTGTCTGAGTCTGTTTGGTTCAAGTGCCTTCCCGAGGCAACCTGCTGTTCACCTGCTGTTCAAGATCGAGTCTCCAGTTTGTCCTCGTCATTTCGAGTGAAAGTTGTGTTTTTTGATTGTATTTACTTTACTGGATTAAAGACTCTGTTTTCGCCAAGTCGCTTTTGGGTCCTCTTTCACCTGCATGACAGAAGGAACCGACCAAGGAATGGACCCAGCGACTTCAGACGCTCGTTACACTGCCGTCGAGATCCAAGGAGCCATGCTCGGCAGACACGAGCAGGAATTGTCTGCTGCTCGCCATGCCGTGGAGAACCTGGCCGCTCAGGTTTCCGACCTCTCTGGACAGTTCCAGAGTCTACGTCTCGTGCCACCTGTTACTTCCTGGCCTGCCGAGCCTCCAGAACCTAGGGTTAATAACCCACCTTGCTACTCCGGGCAGCCCACTGAGTGCCGCTCCTTTCTCACGCAGTGTGAGATTGTGTTCTCTCTCCAACCCAACACATACTCTAGAGAGAGAGCTCGGGTTGCTTACGTCATTTCACTCCTTACTGGCCGGGCTCGAGAATGGGGCACAGCTATCTGGGAGGCAAGGGCTGATTGCTCTAACAAGTTCCAGAACTTTAAAGAGGAGATGATTCGGGTTTTTGACCGTTCAGTTTTTTGGTAGGGAGGCTTCTAGGGCCCTGGCTTCCTTATGTCAAGGTGAACGGTCCATAACGGATTATTCTATTGAGTTTCGCACTCTTGCTGCCTCTAGTGAGTGGAACGAGCCGGCGCTGCTCGCTCGTTTTCTGGAGGGACTCCACGCAGTGGTTAAGGATGAGATTCTCTCCCGGGAGGTTCCTTCAGATGTGGACTCTTTGATTGCTCTCGCCATCCGCATAGAACGACGGGTAGATCTTCGTCACCGGGCTCGTGGAAGAGAGCTCGCATCAACGGTGTTTCCCTGCTCCGCATCGCAACCATCTCCCTCCTCTGGCTCAGAGACTGAGCCCATGCAGCTGGGAGGGATTCGCATCTCGACTAAGGAGAGGGAACGGAGGATCACCAACCGCCTGTGCCTCTATTGCGGAGTTGCTGGACATTTTGTTAATTCATGTCCAGTAAAAGCCAGAGCTCATCTGTAAGCGGAGGGCTACAGGTGAGCGCAACTACTCAAGTCTCTCCATCAAAATCCTGTACTACTTTGTCGGTCCATCTACGCTGGACCGGTTCGGGTGCTACATGTAGTGCCTTGATAGACTCTGGGGCTGAGGGTTGTTTCATGGACGAAGCATGGGTTCGGAAACATGACATTCCTTTCAGAGAGTTAGAGAAGCCTACGCCCATGTTCGCCTTAGATGGTAGTCATCTTCCCAGTATCAGATTTGAGACACTACCTTTAACCCTCACAGTATCTGGTAACCACAGTGAGACTATTTCTTTTTTGATTTTTCGTTCACCGTTTACACCTGTTGTTTTGGGTCATCCCTGGCTAGTATGTCATAATCCTTCTATTAATTGGTCTAGTAATTCTATCCTATCCTGGAACGTTTCTTGTCATGTGAAGTGTTTAATGTCTGCCATCCCTCCCGTTTCTTCTGTCCCTACTTCTCAGGAGGAACCTGGCGATTTGACAGGAGTGCCGGAGGAATATCATGATCTGCGCACGGTCTTCAGTCGGTCCCGAGCCAACTCCCTTCCTCCTCACCAGTCGTATGATTGTAGTATTGATCTCCTTCCGGGGACCACTCCTCCTCGGGGTAGACTATACTCTCTGTCGGCTCCCGAACGTAAGGCTCTCGAGGATTATTTGTCTGTGTCTCTTGACGCCGGTACCATAGTGCCTTCTTCCTCTCCGGCCGGGGCGGGGTTCTTTTTGTTAAGAAGAAGGACGGTACTCTGCGCCCCTGCGTGGATTATCGAGGGCTGAATGACATAACGGTTAAGAATCGTTATCCGCTTCCCCTTATGTCATCAGCCTTCGAGATTCTGCAGGGAGCCAGGTGCTTTACTAAGTTGGACCTTCGTAACGCTTACCATCTCGTGCGCATCAGAGAGGGGGACGAGTGGAAAACGGCGTTTAACACTCCGTTAGGGCATTTTGAGTACCGGGTTCTGCCGTTTGGTCTCGCCAATGCGCCAGCTGTTTTTCAGGCATTAGTTAATGATGTTCTGAGAGACATGCTGAACATCTTTGTTTTTGTCTATCTTGACGATATCCTGATTTTTCTCCGTCACTCGAGATTCATGTTCAGCACGTTCGACGTGTTCTACAGCGCCTTTTAGAGAATTGTCTCTACGTAAAGGCTGAGAAGTGTTCTTTTCATGTCTCCTCCGTTACTTTTCTCGGTTCCGTTATTTCCGCTGAAGGCATTCAGATGGATTCCGCTAAGGTCCAAGCTGTCAGTGATTGGCCCGTTCCAAGGTCACGTGTCGAGTTGCAGCGCTTTTAGGTTTCGCTAATTTCTATCGGCGTTTCATTCGTAATTTCGGTCAAGTTGCTGCCCTCTCACAGCTCTTACTTCTGTCAAGACGTGTTTTAAGTGGTCCGGTTCCGCCCAGGGAGCTTTTGATCTTCTAAAAGAACGTTTTACGTCCGCTCCTATCCTCGTTACTCCTGACGTCACTAGACAATTCATTGTCGAGGTTGACGCTTCAGAGGTAGGCGTGGGAGCCATTCTATCCCAGCGCTTCCAGTCTGACGATAAGGTTCATCCTTGCGCTTATTTTTCTCATCGCCTGTCGCCATCTGAGCGCAACTATGATGTGGGTAACCGTGAACTGCTCGCCATCCGCTTAGCCCTAGGCGAATGGCGACAGTGGTTGGAGGGGGCGACCGTTCCTTTTGTCGTTTGGACAGACCATAAGAACCTTGAGTACATCCGTTCTGCCAAACGACTTAATGCCCGTCAAGCTCGTTGGGCGTTGTTTTTCGCTCGTTTCGAGTTTGTGATTTCTTACCGTCCGGGTAGCAAGAACACCAAGCCTGATGCCTTATCCCGTCTGTTTAGTTCTTCTGTGGCTTCTACTGATCCCGAGGGGATTCTTCCTTATGGGCGTGTTGTCGGGTTAACAGTCTGGGGAATTGAAAGACAGGTTAAGCAAGCACTCACGCACACTGCGTCGCCGCGCGCTTGTCCTAGTAACCTCCTTTTCGTTCCTGTTTCCACTCGTCTGGCTGTTCTTCAGTGGGCTCACTCTGCCAAGTTAGCTGGTCATCCCGGTGTTCGAGGCACTCTTGCGTCTATTCGCCAGCGCTTTTGGTGGCCGACTCAGGAGCGTGACACGCGCCGTTTCGTGGCTGCTTGTTCGGACTGCGCGCAGACTAAGTCGGGTAACTCTCCTCCTGCCGGTCGTCTCAGACCGCTCCCCATTCCTTCTCGACCATGGTCTCACATCGCCCTAGACTTCATTACCGGTCTGCCTTTGTCTGCGGGGAAGACTGTGATTCTTACGGTTGTCGATAGGTTCTCTAAGGCGGCACATTTCATTCCCCTCGCTAAACTTCCTTCCGCTAAGGAGACGGCACAAATCATTATCGAGAATGTATTCAGAATTCATGGCCTCCCGTTAGACGCCGCTTCAGACAGAGGTCCGCAATTCACGTCACAGTTTTGGAGGGAGTTCTGTCGTTTGATTGGTGCGTCCGTCAGTCTCTCTCCGGGTTTCATCCCCAGTCTAACGGTCAAGCAGAGAGGGCCAATCAGACGATTGGTCGCATACTACGCAGCCTTTCTTTCAGAAACCCTGCGTCTTGGGCAGAACAGCTCCCCTGGGCAGAATACGCTCACAATTCGCTTCCTTCGTCTGCTACCGGGTTATCTCCGTTTCAGAGTAGTCTGGGTTACCAGCCTCCTCTGTTCTCATCCCAGCTTGCCGAGTCCAGCGTTCCCTCCGCTCAAGCGTTTGTCCAACGTTGTGAGCGCACCTGGAGGAGGGTGAGGTCTGCACTTTGCCGTTACAGGGCACAGACTGTGAGAGCCGCCAATAAACGCAGGATTAAGAGTCCAAGGTATTGTTGCGGCCAGAGAGTGTGGCTTTCCACTCGCAACCTTCCTCTTACGACAGCTTCTCGTAAGTTGACTCCGCGGTTCATTGGTCCGTTCCGTGTCTCCCAGGTCGTCAATCCTGTCGCTGTGCGACTGCTTCTTCCGCGACATCTTCGTCGCGTCCATCCTGTCTTCCATGTCTCCTGTGTCAAGCCCTTTCTTCGCACCCCGTTCGTCTTCCCTCCCCCCCTCCCATCCTTGTCGAGAGCGCACCTATTTACAAGGTACATAAGATCATGGACATGCGTTCTCGGGGACGGGGTCACCAATACTTAGTGGATTGGGAGGGTTACGGTCCTGAGGAGAGGAGTTGGGTTCCGTCTCGGGACGTGCTGGACCGTTCACTCATTGATGATTTCCTCCGTTGCCGCCAGGATTCCTCCTCGAGTGCGCCAGGAGGCGCTCGGTGAGTGGGGGGTACTGTCATGTTTTGTCATTTATTATCTTGTCTTGTCCCTGTGCTTCCCATTCTATTCGTTTCCCTCTGCTGGTCTTATTAGGTTCTTTCCCTCTTTCTATCCCTCTCTCTCCCCCTCCCTCTCTCACTCTCTCGCTCTCTCTTCTCTCTATCGTTCCGTTCCTGCTCCCAGCTGTTCCTATTCCCCTAATCATCATTTAGTCTTCCCACACCTGTTCCCGATCCTTTTCCCTGATTAGAGTCCCTATTTCTCTCCTTGTTATTCGTTTCTGCCCTGTCGGTTCCTTGTCTAGAATTCACCGTGCTGTGTTTGTGTATCGCCCTGTCGTGTCGTGTTTTCCTCAGATGCTGCGTGGTGAGCAGGTGTCTGAGTCTGTTTGGTTCAAGTGCCTTCCCGAGGCAACCTGCTGTTCACCTGCTGTTCAAGATCGAGTCACCAGTTTGTCCTCGTCATTTCGAGTGAATGTTGTGTTTTTTGATTGTATTTACTTTACTGGATTAAAGACTCTGTTTTCGCCAAGTCGCTTTTGGGTCCTCTTTCACCTGCATGACATAGGGGGTTTAAAGGGTGTGTGTTTGTGCGTGTGTGTTTGTGCATGTGTTTTTATGTGTGTGTGTGTGTGTGTGTGTCTGTCACCAGGTCTGAACCCAATTGAACACTTATAGGAGATTCTTGAGCAACATCTGAAACAGCGTTTTCCATCAACAAAACAACAAATTATGTAATTTCTCGTGCAAAAATGGTGTCGCTTCCCACCAATAGAGTTCCAGACACTTGTGAATCTATGTCAAGGCGCATTGAAGCTGTTCTGGTGGCTCATGGTGGCATAACACCCTATTAAGACACTTTATGTTGGTGTTTCCTTTATTTGGACAGTTACTGTCACGACTTCTCCCGAAGTCGAAGCCTTTCCTGCGCCACCTGGGAGGCTGCATACTGAAATTTGAATAGTATTTGTTCCTGCATACTGAATTTCGGGAATACTAGTTGTTCCTGCCAATACCAGCACCTGGATTTAGAGCAGGACTCTCCAACCCTGTTCCTGGTGAGCTACCCTCCTGTAGGTTTTCACTCCAACCCTGTTCCTGGAGAGCTACCCTCCTGTAGGTTTTCACTCCAACCCTGTTCCTGGTGAGCTACCCTCCTGTAGGTTTTCACTCCAACCCTGTTCCTGGAGAGCTACCCTCCTGTAGGTTTTCACTCCAACCCTGTTCCTGGAGAGCTACCCTCCTGTAGGTTTTCACTCCAACCCTGTTCCTGGAGAGCTACCCTCCTGTAGGTTTTCACTCCAACCCCAGTTGTAAGTAACCTGATTCAGCTTATAAACAAGCTAATTATTAGGATCAGGTTTTCTGTATTATGGTTTGAGTGAACCGACAGGACAGTAGCTGTGTAGGAACAGGGTTGGAGAGCCCTGATCTAGATGCTGTTCTTCTGTTTATATATCTGTAACTCATGTTGTGTTTTTGCAGGGTGAACGCTACATGGCCCATGGTCGACTACGAGAGGAGTCCACTCTCAGACAACCTATCAAACACCCTACCAGATACCAGGTAAGAAAGAAAGAAAGAAAGAAAGAAAGAAAGAAAGAAAAGAAAGAAAGGAAAGAAAGAAAGAAAGAAAGAAAGAAAGAAAGAAAGAAAGAAAGAAAGAAAGAAAGAAAGAAAGAAAGAAAGAAAGAAAGAAAGAAAGAAAGAAAGAAAGAAAGAAAGAAGAAAGAGGGGTGTGGGAGGGTAATGGGAGAGAAAAAGTCAGAGGGAAATGGGGGGCACAGAAGGAAAGAGAACGATAGAGCCAGGGAGAAATAGACAATTATCGAGACAGATAAATGTTGAGACCGACTGCATATCGGTTTAACGCGGTACAGAGAAATGGAGTGAGTGAAAGCGGGTAATGGCCCAGTAAAGGAGTGTGGAGTAAGAGACTGAATTGGGAGAATAGATGGAATGGACACTGACCCAACTCCAGCCATTTTAATAATGGGAATTGATGGAAATGATGTAAATATATATATATATATATATATATATATCACTAGCCACTTTAAACAATGCTACCTTATATAATGTTACTTACCCTACATTATTCATCTCATATGCATATGTATATATTGTACTCTACAACATCGACTGCATCCTTATGTAACACATGTATCACTAGCCACTTTAACTATGCCACTTTGTTTACTTTGTCTACACACTCATCTCATATGTATATACTGTACTCGATACCATCTACTGTATGCTGCTCTGTACCATCACTCATTCATATATCCTTATGTACATGTTCCTTATCCCCTTACACTGTGTATAATACAGTAGTTTTTTTTGGAATTGTTAGTTAGATTACTTGTTGGTTATCACTGCATTGTCGGAACTAGAAGCACAAGCATTTCGCTACACTCGCATTAACATCTGCTAACCATGTGTATGTGACAAATAAAATTTGATTTGATTTGAATGAGGGAAGGTCTTTCTGTCCTCCACCTTTTCCCTATGGGAAATCTTCTCTCTTCCTCCATCATGAGAGGTCATTCTATTCTCTCACACAACATATTGCTTCTCTATAAAAGCCTTTCTCCTGACACACAAACACATCCATGCACACACACAAACACATTAAATACACACACACACACACACACACACACACACACACACACACACACACACACACACACACACACACACACACACACACACACACACACATACACACACACACACACACACACACACACACTGCATTTGGTATGTCAGGCCAGCTTATCACAGTGAGTGTGTATGTAATGCATGCAGGGCTACAAGTATTGACGGGTTCCCAGAGAGTCGGTCTTAAGGCATCCACATGCAGTGGTGTAAAATACTTACAGTTGAAGTCGGAAGTATACATACACCTAGCCAAATACATTTAACCTATTTGGGCTAGGGGGTAGTATTTTGACGTCCGGATGAAAAGTGCCCAAAGAAAATTGCCTGTTACTCAGGCCCAGAAGCTAGGATATGCATATAATTGGTAGATTTGGATAGAAAACAATCTAACGTTTCTAAACAGTTAGAATAATGTCTGTGGGTATAACAGAACTGATATGACAGGCAAAATCCAGAGGACAAACCATCCAACAACAACAACAAATTCAGCCTACCACTGTTTCCAATGACTGTCATGTTTATTATGAGGCAAAATCCTCCCAGATTGCAGTTCCTAGGGCTTCCACTAGATGTCAACAGTCTTTAGAAAGAGTTTCGGGCTGGTTTTTGGAACAATGAGCTAGAATTGGTAGTTTTTCTAAGTGTCTCCCAATTTGGCTGCAGTGTTTTCATGCGCGTGGATGAGAGCGCGTTCTTTGATGTCCTCAGATAATTGCATGGTATGCTTTCGTCGTAAAGCCTTTTTGAAATCTGACAAAGTGGCTGGATTAACAAAACGGGAAGCTTTATTTTGATCTATGACACTTGTATCTTCATGAATGTTAAATAATTATATTTCTGTCATTTGAATTTCACGCACTACAATTTCACCGGATGTTGTCGAGGTGGGTTGCTAGCGGAACGCCTGCGCCAGAAAGGTTAAACTAAGTTTTTCACAATTCCTGACATTTAATCCTAGTAAAAATTCCCTGTCTTAAGTCAGTTAGGATCACCACTTTATTTAAAAAATGTAAAATGTCAGAACAATAGTGGAGAGAATTATTTATTTCAGCTTTTATTTCTTTCATCATATTCTCAGTGGGTCAGAAATGTACATACATACACTCAATTAGTATTTGGTAGCATCGTCTTTAAATTGTTTCACTTGGGTCAAATGTTTCGGGTAGACTTCCACAAGCTTCTCACAATAATTTGGATGAATTTTGGCTGATTCCTCCTGGCAGAGCTGGTGTAACCGAGTCAGGATTGTAGGACTACTTGCTCGGACACACTTTTTCAGTTTTGCCCACAAATGTTCTATAGGATTGAGGTCAGGGCTTTGTGATGGCCACTCCAATACCTTGACTTTATTGTCCTTAAACCTCTTAGTGTGATCAAAGAGAGGGATAGAGAGATCAAATTCGACAACATCCGGTGAAATCGGAGCGCACCAAAATCGTAATATTAAACATTCATGAAAATTCAAGTGTCCTACATCATTTAAAAGCTTAACTTCTTGTTAATCCAGCCGCTTTGTCAGATTTCAAAAAGGCTTTACGGCGAAAGCATACCATGCAATTATCTGAGGACAGCACCCCACGTACAAAAGCAGTACAAACATTTTCCAAACCAGCACAGGTGTCACCAAAGTCAGAAATAACGATATAATAAATCACTTACCCTTGAAGATCTTCCTCTGTTTGCAATCCCAAGGGTCCCAGCTACACAGGAAATTGTTGTTTTGTTCAATAAAGTCCTTCTTTATATCCTAAAAAAGTCAGTTATTTGGAGCATTTGATTCAGTAATCCACCTGTTTCCCTCCTTCAAAATGCATACAAACGAATCCCAAAAGTTGACAAAAAAGTCAAACAACGTTTCTAATCAATCCTCAGCTACCATAATATGTAAATAAACAATCACATTTAGGACGGAGAATAGTATGTTCATTACCGGAGATAAATAACGAAGTGTGGGTCCTCATCCATGCACGCCACAATACTACAGTCAAAATGGGAGCCACCTAGAAATACTACAAATTCTAGCTCATTTTTCAAAAAACAAAACTGAAACTGTTGACATCTAGGGGAATCCCTAGGAACTGCAATCTGTGAGGTATTCCTTTGATTTTCCCATAAGCAAGGATTTGGATGGGCAGACACCTAAAAAAAAATCTGGATGGATTCTCCTCGGGTTTTCGCCAGACATTACATTATTTTATTTTTATTATTTTATTTTCAGAGTGTTTTCTATCCAATACTACCAATTATATGCATATCCTAGCTCTGTATCCGAAATACTGAATACTGCCACCGGCCCTCAAGAAGTTTTAAGCCATTTTGCCATAACTTTGGAAGTATGCTTGGGGTCAATGTTCATTTGGAAGACCCATTTTTGACCAAGCTTTAACTTCCTGACAGATGTCTTGAGATTTTGCTTCAATATATCCACATAATTTTCCATCCTCATGATGACATCTACTTTGTGAAATGCACCAGTCCCTCCTGCAGCAAAGCACCCCCACAACATGATTGCTGCCACCCCCGTGCTTGGGATTGATTTGTACTTTTTGCACCAAAGTACGTTCCTCTCTAGGAGACAGAACGCATCTCCTTCCTGAGCGATATGACGGCTGTGTGGTCCCATGGTGTTTATACTTGCGTACTATTGTTTGTACAGATGAACGTGGTACTTTCAGGTGTTTGGAAATTGCTCCCAAGGATGACCCAGACTTGTGGAAGTCTAAAAAAACGTTGAGGTCTTGGCTGATTTCTTTTAATTTTCCCATGACGTCAAGCAAAGAGGCAACTGAGTTTGAAGATAGGCCTTGAATATACATCCACAGGTACACCTCCAATTGACTCAAATTATGTCAATTAGCCTATCAGAAGCTTCTAAAGACATGACATCAGTGTCTGGAATTTTCCAAGCCGTTTAAAGGCACATTCATCTTAGTGTATGTAAACCTCTGACCCTTTGGAAGTGTAATACAGGGAATTATAAGTGAAATAATCTGTCTGTAAACAATTGTTAGGAAAATGACTTGTGTTGTGCACAAAGTAGATGTCTTAACTGACTTGCCAAAACTATAGTTTGCTAACAGGAAATTTGTGGAGTGGTTGAAAAACGAGTTTTAATGACTCCAACCTAAGTCCATGTAAACTTCCGACTTCAACTGTAAGTAAAAATACTTAAAGTGCTAGTTAAGTAGTTTTGGAGGGGTATCTGTACTTTACTTTACTATTTATATTTTTCGACAACTTTTACTTTTGACTTCACTACATTCCTAAAGAAAATGATGTGCTTTTTACGCCATACATTTTACACCCAAAATTGTCAAACATTTCCCATGCTTAGCAGGACAGGAAAATTGTCAAATTCACACACTTATCAAGAGAACATCCCTGGTTATCCATACAGCCTCTGATTTGGCGGACTCACTAAACACAAATACTTGGAGTGTGCCCCTTGCTATCCGTAAATAAAATAAATAAAACATAAAATTGTGCTGTCTTGTTTGGTTAATATAAGGAATGTGAAATTATTTCTACTTTTGCTTTTACTTTTGATACTTCAGTATATTTGAAACCAAATACTTGTATACTTTTACTCAAGTAGTATTTTACTGGATGACTTTCACTTTTACCTTTTAATTTTTACATTTTAATTTAACATTTATTTAACAAGACAGTTATTTTCTATAAATGTATCTTTACCTTTACTCAAGTATGACAATTGGGTACTTTTTCAAACACTGTTCAATGTTATTATAGTTTTTAGTTTTTATATTAGTTGTATTTAGTTATAGTTGTATACAAATGTTTCCATTTCATTTTTATTTAATTTCAGTTTTATTCTTAGGGACAGAAAGTGTGAGAGGCTAGGATTTGATTTGATTTGTATATGGTATAGTTTTGTGCGTTCATTTTACGTCACTTCTACCAACTGGGGGCAGTAAGACATATGGTAATGGGTCAGGTCATAGATTAGGTTAGGTTAGGTCTTCTCATGACACCAATGCTACGTTGGAGTCATTCCACGTCCCTTTAGATTGGCTGGTCATTTGGTCAAGAAAACACTTGATCTGTCTAGAAAAAATTGATCCATTATTGCAATACGGTTTTGGAAACCTTGAACACTCAACTTAATTATCATCACAAAATAACTTTACAAAAGACAACCTCTGTGGAAATCTGTGGTAAAAGAGTTCATGTTTTATTGAACACAGCTTCGAGCTGATGTTGTTGTTTTTTGTTCCCACCCGAGTTTCCATTAGCTCAGGAAGTGCCATGTAAAACCTCAGTGGGAATCAGATAAACACGCATAATAAGTATATTTTTTTGTATTCATAAAATTCTTTTTGGTTGATAAATGAAGGTTTCCAAAAGCGTAGTAATTATCAACGTGTAGATAAAGTGTTGGTACAGTTGCCCCACTGGGGTCAATTGTTCAAATGAGAACCCTATGGCTGTATGGGTTCTCAGGAGCTAAGGTTAGGTTATGTTTAAATTATCAAATCAATCTCGATGTGACTTGGATTTAAAGGAATAGCGCAAAGGCTGGTGCAAACAAAATATGTTGAAGGTAAGTCTCTCTCCCATGTTTACACCAATCTAATACATTTTAGCATTTGTTAGCCACCTAGCAGTTTTTTCCCCTGTTAGCTAATGATAGCTATTGCTAGTTCAGGGCAGCAGGTAGCCTAGTGGTAAGAGCATTGGGCCAGAAACAAAAATGTTGCTGGATCGAATCCCCGAGTTGACAACATAATAATCATAGTCATTCTGCTCCTGAACAACGCAGTTAACCCACTGTTCCCGGGAAGGCTGTCATTGTGTCATGAGAATTTTTATCACAATGGTTGAACTCAACTATCACTATAGCTTTGACCAATTCCCAGAAGTTTATAAGACCCTGGTTAATGAAGAATTAGACAAAGCCCCCTTTCTGCAATAGGCTAGTTTTCTATTCAGAGAGCTCGGAAGTGAAAAACACACACACACACACACACACACACACACACACACACACACACACACACACACACACACACACACACACACACACACACACACACACACACACACACACACACACACACACACACACACACACACACACACACACACACACACACACACACACACACACACACACACACACACACACACACACACACACACACACACACACACACACACACAGAGTTTTGTCACTTTTCTACCAGCTCGCCGTTCCTCTCTAAATTAGAGGCCTTGGAAGGGCCCTCTTTCCTGTTGTCATACACACATTATGGAATTTTGACTCTTAACACATTTCATACAATTATATGATTTCAGGGTTGAATTCTTTAGTCATTACTTTAAACATATAAATTCCTTTATCTCATTGTAAATAAGAATTTGTTCTTAACTGACTTGCCGAGTTAAATAAAGGTTGAATAGTGATGAACAAGCAAGGCGTTTTGGAAACATATCCACATTCAGTATCTTGAAAACTCCATTAGAGTATTGCCCAAAGTAAAACAAATCAAATAAAAACATTCACATAATTCATGATGGGTTTTATTCCTTTTGGTGTCAGAGATAATAGTTTCAGTAAATGTTTTGTTTTTCTTATGGGTTTGTTAATTATTTTATTTCAGTTTGCTAAATAGTTTTCTCATGATTAGTTTTAGTTTCAGATAATAACCTAGTATAATATTTTCAGCTTTCATAACTCCAACTCTCTCCTCTCCAACTCTTCTCTCCCTTTCATATTTTCTCACTTCTCTGCACTCTCCTCCCATCCTCCTCTCCCCTCATCCCTCTCTCCACTCTCCTCCCATCCTCCTCTCCCCTCATCCCTCTCTGCACTCTCCTCCTATCCTCCTCTCCCCTCATCCCTCTCTCCACTCTCTCCTCCCATCCTCCTCTCCCCTCATCCCTCTCTCCACTCTCTCCTCCCATCCTCCTCTCCCCTCATCCCTCTCTCCACTCTCCTCCCATCCTCCTCTCCCCTCATCCCTCTCTCCACTCTCTCCTCCCATCCTCCTCTCCCCTCATCCCTCTCTCCACTCTCCTCCCATCCTCCTCTCCCCTCATCCCTCTCTCCACTCTCTCCTCCCATCCTCCTCTCCCCTCATCCCTCTCTCCACTCTCTCCTCCCATCCTCCTCTCCCCTCATCCCTCTCTCCACTCTCTCCCTCCCATCCTCCTCTCCCCTCATCCCTCTCTCCACTCTCCTCCCATCCTCCTCTCCCCTCATCCCTCTCTCCACTCTCCTCCCATCCTCCTCTCCCCTCATCCCTCTCTCCACTCTCCTCCCATCCTCCTCTCCCCTCATCCCTCTCTCCACTCTCTCCTCCCATCCTCCTCTCCCCTCATCCCTCTCTCCACTCTCCTCCCATCCTCCTCTCCCCTCATCCCTCTCTCCACTCTCTCCTCCCATCCTCCTCTCCCCTCATCCCTCTCTCCACTCTCTCCTCCTACAGAAGATCATGAAGCGTCTCATTAAGCGGTATGTTCTGAAGGCTCAGGTTGACAGAGAGAATGATGACGTCAATGAAGGTGAAGATCTAATCTCCTTTAACGTCGACTTTATGTAACTCACCAGATTCTGCCTGACTGGGTTGCTGTTGTGAGTGTGACTGGGTTGGTGTTGTCAATGTGATTGTAACTGGGTTGGTGTGGTCAGTGGAAGTGTGACTGGGTCGATGTTGTGAGTGTGACTGGGTTGGTGTTGTCAATGTGATTGTAACTGGGTTGGTGTGGTCAGTGTGAGTGTGACTGGGTTGATGTTGTGAGTGTGACTGGGTTGATGTTGTGAGTGTGACTGGGTTTCTGCTGTCAGTGTGAGTGACTGGATTGCTGTTGTCAGTGTGAGTGTAACTGGGTTGCTCTTGAGAGTGTGACTGGGTTGCTGTCGTGAGTGTGACTGGGTTGCTGTCGTGAGTGTGACTGGGTTGCTGTCGTGAGTGTGACTGGCTTGCTATCATGAGTGTGACTGGGTTGCTGTTGTGCTTGTGAGTGACTGGGTTTCTGTTGTGCTTGTGAGTGACTGGGTTTCTGTTGTCAGTGTGAGTGACTGGATTGCTGTTGTCAGTGTGAGTGTGACTGGGTTGGTGATGTGAGTGTGACTGGGTTGCTGTTGTGTGTGTGGGATGTCATAAGGTGAATGCACCAATTTGTAAGTCGCTCTGGATAAGAGCGTCTGCTAAATGACTTAAATGTAAATGTAATGTAAATGAGTTTGACTGGGTTGCTGTTGTGCTTGTGAGTGACTGGGTTTCTGTTGTCAGTGTGAGTGACTGTATTGCTGTTGTCAGTGTGAGTATAACTGGGTTGCTGTCGTGAGTGTGACTGGGTTGCTGTCGTGAGTGTGACTGGGTTGCTGTCGTGAGTGTGACTGAGTTGCTGTCGTGAGTGTGACTGGGTTGCTGTCGTGAGTGTGACTGGGTTGCTGTCCTGAGTGTGACTGGGTTGCTGTCCTGAGTGTGACTGGGTTGCTGTCCTGAGTGCGACTGGGTTGCTGTCCTGAGTGCGACTGGGTTGCTGTCGTGAGTGTGACTGGGTTGCTGTCGTGAGTGTGACTGGGTTGCTGTCGTGAGTGTGACTGGGTTGCTGTCGTGTGTGTGACTGGGTTGCTGTCGTGTGTGTGACTGGGTTGCTGTTGTGACTGTGAGTGACTGGGTTTCTGTTGCCAGTGTGAGTGACTGGATTGCTGTTGTCAGTGTGAGTGTGACTGGGTTGCTGTCGTGAGTGTGACTGGGTTGCTGTCGTGAGTGTGACTGGGTTGCTGTCGTGAGTGTGACTGGGTTACTGTCGTGAGTGTGACTGGGTTGCTATTATGAGTGTGACTGGGTTGCTGTTGTGCTTGTGAGTGACTGGGTTTCTGTTGTGCTTGTGAGTGACTGGGTTTCTGTTGTCAGTGTGAGTGACTGGATTGCTGTTGTCAGTGTGAGTGTGACTGGGTTGGTGTTCTGAGTGTGTATTGTATCCTACAGATCACTTTGGACTTAAAGAAGACTATTATGAGCAAAATTGAAAAATGTGTTTTTTAATTGAAGATTTGTAATGAGGTAATAGTGGACATCTCAAGACTGATGTGTGTGTTTCTTTGTGTTTGTTTTTGTCATGTTCGTCGTATAGAGGAGACCAAGGCGCAGCGTGATGAGAATACATTCCTCTTATTTATTTAACGAAGAACACTTAAACTTAAACTATACAAAAATAGCAAAACAAACGTGAAGCTATATATGATAAGTGCAGACACAGGCAACTAACACATAGACATAGACAATAATCCACAAAATACCCAAAGCAGATGGCTGCCTAAATATGGTTCCCAATCAGAGACAACGATAAACACCTGCCTCTAATTGAGAACCAATCTAGGCAACCATAGACATATAAACACCTAGATGATAAACAACCCCATAAACCTACAAAACCCATAGACAGTACAAAAACACAAACATCACACATGTCTCACCCTGACCTAACCAGAACAATAAAGAAAACAAAGAATACTCAGGTCAGGGCGTTGTTATGTTTCATTCATATGTTTTGGTGTGTGTGTGACTGTCTGGCTGTGTGTGTTTGTGTCTTATAGGTGAGCTGAAGGAGATCAAGCAGGACATCTCCAGCCTGCGCTATGAGCTCCTGGAGGAGAAGTCTCAGGCCACCGGAGAACTAGCTGACCTCATCACACAACTCAGTGACAAGTTTGTCAAGAACACCACCAAAAGACCCTGAGAGAGAAGGGGAAGGGGGAAGGAAGGGGGAGACCTGAAAATAGACAGAGGGAGAGAAGTGGGAAGAAGGGGATAGAGAGGAGAGAAGAGGGGGGAGCTGGTGGACAGAGAAAGAGAGAAAGTGGGACAGGGGGAGGTGAGAAGAAGAGATGAAGGGGGGAGAGAGATGGGACAGAATTGAGAGCAAGGGAGGAGAGGAGAGGAGGGAGGGAGGGAGAGAGGCATGAGAGAGGACTGAAAGAGAGGAAGGAGGCTCTGAGCAGTATGAGGGGTACATAGGGGATTGTTAAGAGTAGAATTCTGATGCAGCGAAGAGAGAGGTCACCCCTCCAAAACACATTGCCAAAATACATCAGCTCACCCTACCATGGGAACAGAGAGTGTGAGTGGGAGAGAACAGAAGTTGAAAAAACACTGTGATGGTATTTTTACCTGAGGTATTGTTAGGGTGTCTGTACTGTATTGTGCTGTATAGCAGTCCACTGTTTCCGGAAGATAAATATAATGAACATTTTTATAGAGTTGGCAATCTAATTAACACATTGTCCAATGTCCATAGGTTCACAAACACTGGAGGAGTTCAAACACACACACACACACACACACACACACACACACACACACACACACACACACACACACACACACACACACACACACACACACACACACACACACACACACACACACACACACACACACACACACACACACACACACACACACACACACTTACTGTATAACTCCTAATAAAGTGCTGATTAAAAAATGGTCTGTTTATCACATAACAACCTGAACACACTCAGACCACCATCTGCTTACTTGCAGGACTTTGATTGGTTCTCTCATGGGCACCTAGAATATATTGGTTCTAAACTCCAGCTGTTGAGGGCATGTTGGCTTCAGTACACCGTCTGTACTCAGTCTATCTACCCTACCATGCTCAGAATAAATTCACACACCTGGTCGGACAGTGTAGACTGCACACTGTAAATTGTTATTGAAACAACATTTGGAACTTTAAACTCTATCTTTGTTGTGTGTGTGTGTGTGCGTGTGCGTGTGCGTTACTTGCGTGCATAAGCAAGAGAGAGAGAGAGACTAACTATATGTCTGAGTGACTTTGAAGAGTTCAACTAAAATTGTAATTGTTTGTTAAAAACACTTAACATTTTCACTCATAGAAACCAAACAGAATAGAGACTCAATATACTGTATTTTTCAATTGTAGTGAAAAAAAGGGGAAAAATCTTGTATATTTTGATCTTGAATTAAAAGGAATAAACTGGATATTGTCTTGTGTTTATTAATCAGTCTGTACATCCTGTGATTTTATTGAGCTGAGAAATGTGATGATTGTTCTGTTGTCTGCTCAATTACACGCAGTCAAGCAAGACCGAACCTCTGGCGACCACGTCATTATGTCTGTACACACTGGAAAGGGCACCGCCACACACATACAAATGCGCGCACACACACAACCAAACACCAATACGACACACACTGCGCAAACAGTCTGTTCGTGCATTGTGAAAACAGACTGTGGACACATACACCCAACCTGGGCAAATGTGGCCCGATAGATATTGTGTAGGCCTACACACACACACACTGTATACAGTAATCTACTGATGACACACACAAGCATGACACAGTACACAACTGCACACACACCCAGCACACTCATTTATAATCTATTAATAATCGGTCCATTCCACACAATTCAACATAGCAACTCTACACATCCCACAACAACTATCTGGCAATTCAGACCTTTTCGTTCAGTGTGTGTGTGTGTGTAGTTGTTTATTTGCGTGAGAACACACAAAGACTCCCCACATGACCTTGTGGGAACAATGACCTGTTATGGACCCAAGTGTTTACTGAGGATGTCCCATCTTCACTCTGTATTCTTTCAATCTGTAATGACGTCTGAACAGTCTGGAGTTGAACAGGCTGGGGTCATGTACTCCTGTAAAAGTCACCCTTTAAAGTGAATCCATAAAACGTTAACATTTACCTGGCCTTGTATGGTATTTTACTAGACAGGAAGACACACAGTTAAACAAACACACGTGCGCACGCACGCACACACACACACACACACACACACACACACACACACACACACACACACACACACACACACACACACACACACACACACACACACACACACACACACACACACACACACACACACACACACACACACAC
This sequence comes from Oncorhynchus gorbuscha, assembly GCF_021184085.1. Lineage (NCBI taxonomy): Eukaryota > Metazoa > Chordata > Actinopteri > Salmoniformes > Salmonidae > Oncorhynchus > Oncorhynchus gorbuscha. The sequence goes on from NC_060195.1 coordinate 30,311,295, forward strand.
ACACACACATCTCTAGCCCAAAGCTGACCAGTCCATTCTCCATAATGACTAAGGTGGTCTGGGAGAGATGTGTCTTCCCAGCACAAATAAATTACATGTATTTTATATCTTTAGTTCTCTTATTCAACTTGCCTCTGATATCTGTCGGAGCCCCTGGGGTCTTACCCAATTATACTTTGTGTCAAACCTGCCACCCTCTCTTTGGTGTAGTTTGGAAAGTCCCGGAGGCCCATGGGAAGGATGTGATTCCTCTCTAACTCTCCTCCTTCCCCCTCTATCTCTTTTCACGGAGCAACAACACCCCCTGGCACAGAAGACGGGACTCATTGGATTTGGCGGAGAGATTATAGCCCTGTAACACTGCTTCTGCCTGCAAACCATCTAGGGATTTAGACAACTCGACAGACACACACACACACACACACGTCCCCCCCTTGACTGCTATCAAGAACATTCACCTCACGTACATCTTACACAAATGATGTGTGGATGAGAAAACACACCACTTGGGATTGAAGAACTACGAAATACATTTCTGTTGTAGATTGAGAAAATGTAGCCTGCCTATTTTCACATTTAATAAAAGCAATATTCTAAGGTTATTCCCCTCTATTGTGACAGACTTATAAATAAACTCCAATACCTGGCAGCCAATATCCAATTTCTAGAGAAGTCTTTGTTGCTAGAGTGTCATCCAGTAGGAATGGGGGGGACCAATAGAGTGCCCACACATACACTGACTATACGTTAAGGACACATTCCTAATATTGAGTTGTACCCTTTTGCCCTCAGAACAGACTCAATTTGTCGGGGGATGGACTCTAAAAGTTGTCAAAAGCGTTCCACAGGCCCATGTTGACTCCAATGCTTCCCACAGAGGTGTCAAGTTAGTTGGATGTCCTTTGGGTAGTGGACCATTCTTGATACACAGGAAACTGTTGAGCATGAAAAACCCAGCAGCGTTGATGTTCTTGACACACTCAAAACTGCACCCACTACCATACCCCGTTCAAAGGCATCTAAATCTTTTGTCTTGCTGATTGGCACATATACACAATACATGTTTCAATTGTCTCAAGGCTTTAAAATCCTTCTTTAACCTGTCTCCTACCATTCATCTACACTGATTGAAGTGGATTTAACAAGTGACATCAATAAGGGATCATAGCTTTCACCTGGATTCACCTGGTCAGTCTGTCATGGAAAGGGCCTAATGTTTTGTACACTCAGTCTATATTGACTAAACACATGTATACCCATGCCCTGACACAAATCAAAGATCTTTATGTGACCTCACACTGACGAAGCATAAACTCCCTGTCTCTGTCTCTTTTACAGAACATACTGATGGTTTCCAACCTCGTTAGTGTTCTCTTTTCCTCTCTCTTTCTCCTCCCTCACCCTCCTCTCTCTCTCCCCCCTCCCTCCCTTCTCTCTCTCCTCTCTCCCTCCTCCTCTCTCCCTCTCTCTCACCCTCTTTCTCTCTCTCTCCCTCCTCCTCCTCTCTCCTCTCCCTCCTCACCTCGCTCCCTTTCTCTTTCCTCTCTCCCTCCTCTCCTCCTCCTCCTCTCTTCCTCTCCCTCCTCCTCACTTTCCTCCTCCCTCCTCCTCTCTTTCCTCTTCTCCCCTCCTCTCTTTCCCTCTTTACATCTCTCTCTCCTTCCTCCTCCCTCTTTCTAGCTCACCCTCACTCCCTCCTCCACCTCTCTTTCCTCTCTCCCTCCTCCTCTCTCTTTCCTCTATCTCCTCTCTCCTCCTCCTCTCTCTTTCCTCTTCTCTCTCCTTCTCTTTCCTCTTTTCCCTTTACATCTCTCTCTCCTTCCCTCCCTCCCTCCTCTCTCTAGCCTCACCCTCACTCTCACTCCCTCCACCTCTCTTTCCTCTCTCCCTCCTCCTCTCTCTTTCCTCTATCTCCTCTCTCCCTCCTCCTCTCTCTTTCCTCTCTCTATCTCCTCTCTCTCTTCCTCTTCTCTCTTTCCCTCTTTACATCTCTCTCTCCTCTCTCCCTCCCTCCTCTCTCTAGCCTCACCCTCACTCTCTCTCCCTCCTCTCTCTTGCCTCTCTCCCTCCCTCACTCTCACTCCCTCCTCCTCTCTTTCCTCTCTCCCTCCTCCTCTCTCTTTCCTCTCTCTATCTCCTCTATCTCTTCCTCTTCTCTCTTTCCCTCTTTACATCTCTCTCTCCTTCCCTCCCTCCCTCCTCTCTCTAGCCTCTCCCTCACTCTCGCTCCCTCCTCCTCTCTTTCCTCCTCCCTCCTCTTCTCTCTTTCCTCTCTCTATCTCCTCTCTCTCTTCCTCTTCTCTCTTTCCCTCTTTACATCTCTCTCTCCTTCCCTCCCTCCCTCCTCTCTCTAGCCTCTCCCTCACTCTCGCTCCCTCCTCCTCTCTTTCCTCTCTCCCTCCTCTTCTCTCTTTCCTCTCTCTATCTCCTCTCTCTCTTCCTCTTCTCTCTTTCCCTCTTTACATCTCTCTCTCCTTCCCTCCCTCCCTCCTCTCTCTAGCCTCTCCCTCACTCTTACTCCCTCCTCCTCTCTTTCCTCTCTCCCTCCTCTTCTCTCAGGTCTTTGTTTCGTTGTCTCTGTCTGGTGTGTGTGTTCGTGTCTATTTGTGTGTGCGTGCATAATGTGTTTGTGGCGACCCTGGAAGCAGTTCAGCAGCATGTAATTAGCTGTGTGTTTATCTCTTCTCTTCGAAACCAACCAGTGATCCAGCCTAAATCAGCCTGTAATCAACAACAGGGACAGAGTAGACACTCAGCTCTGTTTTTCGTCTGCTACTGGTTTTCTGTGTTCATTAATGACCGGCCTTGCGGTGTGGTGAGGTGCATGCTAACGAAGTAGCTCTGGTCCGGGGCGCCTCTCACGACTCACTGGAGCGATCACCTAAACCCCGTCCCCCCCCGTCCCCCCGTCCCCCCCCCCCCCCCGTCCCCAATCTCCGTCCCTGACACCGGCTTCTGATATTACGCAGCAGTTTTAGGAAGCCAAAATGGCAGCTGAGCAAAATATCTTACAAGCAAGTGGATCCTCGTTGTGTCGATTTCACGCTGTAAACAAACGTATCCCTGGCTAGTGTCGATGTTAGCAGGTTCATTGAAAAGGTTAGGGCAAGGAGAGCTGATCCGAGATCAGCTCTTATGGGAGATGGCTGCCATCTCTTACGGCTTGGATGGAGCCAAAAATAAAAAGATATCTGGGTGAATGCAGTGTACAATCCACTCTGCTTATGACATGCTGCACACTGTATATATGAACCAATGTGGCTAAATGCTGTGGAACAGAAACACTCCTATGAGTTCAAGAATAAATCCACTTTTAGAACCAAATAGTCTGGAATGGATGGGATTACCATACGAGCACTGTGGGAAAAAAAAATTAAAAATGATTTGAAAATGATTTGAAAGAAACAGAAACATCTAGTTGTTTCTAGTGAAGTCCCAGAGTGTGTCCATTTAGAGATGTGTTAGTAGATTGCTGTGGACGTGAATGGCTCTGGCTCTGCAACAGACGAACATCCCACAGTATCTCATGTTTCTGGGAGGATAATCAAGTGACTAATTGGGCAGAGCCCCAGCCAGCCAGGGCTGGTGATGTACATTGAGAGAATATCCTCATTTGCAGAGTAAGTTCCAGCCAGGTTAAAGAGGAGGTGGAAGGAAGAAAGGAGGTTAATGGTGAACATGGAGAGGAGAAGTCATTTGCATACTGAAACCGTTGTTTATATGTTACTTGGCTGCAATCAAACGAGAATCATCAGAGAAGAAAATGAGGCATTGTAACGTGGTTGAAGGCTACTGGTCTATGTTCTCCCTGCTATCAGACTAGTCAATCGAAATCAGTTTCCGGATATTCCGGACAGAGCAAGACAACAAGAGCATCCATCTTTCAATGGACTTAAGCAATCAATTAAACAATGTTCAGTGTGCTAATCAATTCAAATGAAATGACAAAGGCTTTCTTGTGTTACCTTGATAACCGAACTGAATAGGTTCATCTGTGAGTCCGCATTTTATCAGGGCTAACTGTGTGTCCCTGTTATCAGAGCAGCTGTTCTGTCTGTGTTTGTATCCGTCTGTTGTTCGTTTTGGGTCTGGTCTGTGTGCTCTAGACTGGTAACAGGGACACTCAGTGCTGATGGCTGTTATCTGCATTAGGGTTGGAGGGACTCAGGGCTTTGTGTACACAACACAGACAGACGCCTGAACACATTGAGTCCCCCAGACATGCAGCTCTGTCCCTGACCTCTCTGCCCTGTCCCTGGCCTGCCTGCTCTGTCCCTGGCCTATCTGCTCTGTCCCTAGCCTGTCTTCTCTGTCCCTAGCCTGTCTGCTCTGTCCCTGACCTCTCTGCCCTGTCCCTGGCCTGCCTGCTCTGTCCCTGGCCTCTCTGCTCTGTCCCTAGCCTGTCTTCTCTGTCCCTAGCCTGTCTGCTCTGCCCCTGGCCTGTCTTCTCTGTCCCTAGCCTGTCTGCTCTGCCCCTGGCCTGTCTTCTCTGTCCCTAGCCTGTCTTCTCTGTCCCTCGCATGTCTGCTCTGTCCCTAGCCTGTCTGCTCTGCCCCTGGCCTGTCTTCTCTGTCCCTAGCCTATCTGCTCTGTCCCTAGCCTGTCTGCTCTGCCCCTGGCCTGTCTTCTCTGTCCCTAGCCTGTCTTCTCTGTCCCTCGCATGTCTGCTCTGTCCCTAGCCTGTCTGCTCTGCCCCTGGCCTGTCTTCTCTGTCCCTAGCCTATCTTCTCTGTCCCTAGCCTGTCTTCTCTGTCCCTAGCCTGTCTGCTCTGCCCCTGGCCTGTCTTCTCTGTCCCTAGCCTGTCTTCTCTGTCCCTCGCCTGTCTGCTCTGTCCCTAGCCTGTCTGCTCTGCCCCTGGCCACTCTGCCCTGTCCCTAGCCTGTCTTCTCTGTCCCTAGCCTGTCTGCTCTGCCCCTGGCCTGTCTTCTCTGTCCCTAGCCTGTCTTCTCTGTCCCTAGCCTGTCTGCTCTGCCCCTGGCCTGTCTTCTCTGTCCCTAGCCTGTCTGCTCTGCCCCTGGCCTGTCTGCTCTGCCCCTGGCCTGTCTTCTCTGTCCCTAGCCTGTCTGCTCTGCCCCTGGCCTGTCTTCTCTGTCCCTAGCCTGTCTGCTCTGCCCCTGGCCTGTCTTCTCTGTCCCTAGCCTGTCTTCTCTGTCCCTAGCCTGTCTTCTCTGTCCCTAGCCTGTCTTCTCTGTCCCTAGCCTGTTTTCTCTGTCCCTAGCCTGTCTTCTCTGTCCCTAGCCTGTCTGCTCGGTCCCTGACCTCTCTGCCCTGTCCCTGGCCTGCCTGCTCTGTCCCTAGCCTATCTTCTCTGTCCCTAGCCTGTCTTCTCTGTCCCTAGCCTGTCTGCTCTGCCCCTGGCCTGTCTTCTCTGTCCCTAGCCTGTCTGCTCTGTCCCTGACCTCTCTGCCCTGTCCCTGGCCTGTCTGCTCTGTCCCTGGCCTATCTGCTCTGTCCCTAGCCTGTCTTCTCTGTCCCTAGCCTGTCTGCTCTGCCCCTGGCCTGTCTTCTCTGTCCCTAGCCTGTCTGCTCTGCCCCTGGCCTGTCTTCTCTGTCCCTAGCCTGACTTCTCTGTCCCTCGCATGTCTGCTCTGTCCCTAGCCTGTCTGCTCTGCCCCTGGCCTGTCTTCTCTGTCCCTAGCCTATCTGCTCTGTCCCTAGCCTGTCTTCTCTGTCCCTAGCCTGTCTGCTCTGCCCCTGGCCTGTCTTCTCTGTCCCTAGCCTGTCTTCTCTGTCCCTCGCATGTCTTCTCTGTCCCTAGCCTATCTTCTCTGTCCCTAGCCTGTCTTCTCTGTCCCTAGCCTGTCTGCTCTGCCCCTGGCCTGTCTTCTCTGTCCCTAGCCTGTCTTCTCTGTCCCTCGCCTGTCTGCTCTGTCCCTAGCCTGTCTGCTCTGCCCATGGCCACTCTGCCCTGTCCCTAGCCTGTCTTCTCTGTCCCTAGCCTGTCTGCTCTGCCCCTGGCCTGTCTTCTCTGTCCCTAGCCTGTCTGCTCTGCCCCTGGCCACTCTGCCCTGTCCCTAGCCTGTCTTCTCTGTCCCTAGCCTGTCTGCTCTGCCCCTGGCCACTCTGCCCTGTCCCTAGCCTGTCTTCTCTGTCCCTAGCCTGTCTTCTCTGTCCCTCGCCTGTCTGCTCTGTCCCTGGCATGTCTGCTCTGCCCCTGGCCTGTCTTCTCTGTCCCTAGCCTGTCTGCTCTGTCCCTGGCCTCTCTGCCCTGTCCCTAGCCTGTCTGCTCTGTCCCTAGCCTGTCTGCTCTGTCCCTGGCCACTCTGCCCTGTCCCTGGCCTGTCTTCTCTGTCCCTAGCCTGTCTTCTCTGTCCTTAGCCTGTCTGCTCTGCCCCTGGCCTGTCTTCTCTGTCCCTAGCCTGTCTTCTCTGTCCCTCGCCTGTCTGCTCTGCCCCTGGCCTGTCTTCTCTGTCCCTAGCCTGTCTGCTCTGTCCCTGGCCTGTCTGCTCTGTCCCTGGCATGTCTGCTCTGCCCCTGGCCTGTCTTCTCTGTCCCTAGCCTGTCTGCTCTGTCCCTGGCCTCTCTGCCCTGTCCCTAGCCTGTCTGCTCTGTCCCTAGCCTGTCTGCTCTGTCCCTGGCCACTCTGCCCTGTCCCTGGCCTGTCTTCTCTGTCCCTAGCCTGTCTTCTCTGTCCTTAGCCTGTCTGCTCTGTCCCTGGCCTGTCTTCTCTGTCCCTAGCCTGTCTTCTCTGTCCCTCGCCTGTCTGCTCTGCCCCTGGCCTGTCTTCTCTGTCCCTAGCCTGTCTGCTCTGTCCCTGGCCTGTCTTCTCTGTCCTTAGCCTGTCTGCTCTGTCCCTGGCCTGTCTTCTCTGTCCCTAGCCTGTCTTCTCTGTCCCTCGCCTGTCTGCTCTGCCCCTGGCCTGTCTTCTCTGTCCCTAGCCTGTCTGCTCTGTCCCTGGCCTGTCTTCTCTGTCCCTAGCCTGTCTGCTCTGTCCCTGGCCTGTCTTCTCTGTCCCTGGCCTGTCTTCTCTGTCCCTAGCCTGTCTGCTCTGTCCCTGGCCTGTCTTCTCTGTCCCTGGCCTATTTCTTCTGACCCTGGCCAGTGGGAGAGGAATGGGGCTATGAGAACACCTTCCTCTCGCCTATATTACATGGCTGAAGTGAATCTGTGAGAAATCCTGCATTGCGCCCTTCCATGATGTAATACCCATCCTATTATAGAGCCATACAGAAAAAGACTCAAACACAAATCTTTCAGACATGTCCTCTGGCTCCAGTGACCTTATTTTAGATGTATTTTGAATTAAAAACATTATGATATTTAGGTTGAGATCACACAATTTACATTTAGGAGAAGTGTAGCTATCTCTAAAACACTCAATCCTGTTTGTGCGGGAGTTACAGTATTTGAGGCAAGTTAAATTTGTGAAAACATTGGATGAGGCATATAAGGGAAGATATCACAAAGAGCCACAAAGTCTCCCTTCCTCAAAAACACTGCATGGCACGGGCCCGGCGCTCGGTGGGGGAGGGGTGGGTGCTTGTGTGTGCTGTGTACGTAATCACTGTCGCCTTTCTCTCAGGCAACTCGCTGGGCCGGTTATGTCTCATTTCTCTCTCTCTCTCTCGCGCTCCCTCCATCCCCCTCAGTCTCTCTGTCTCCCTCTATCCCCCTCAGTCTCTCTGTCTCTCTCTCTCTCTTTCTCCCTGTCCCCTCAGTCTCTCTCTCTCTGTCTCTCTGTCTCTCTCTCCCTCTATCCCCATCAGTCTTTCTCTGTCTTCCTCTGTCCCCCTCAGTCTCTCTGTCTCTCTCTCTCCCTCTATCCCCCTCAGTCTCTGTCTCTCTCTCTCCCTCTATCCCCCTCAGTCTCTCTCTCCCTCTATTACCTTCAGTCTCTGTCTCTCTCTCTCTCCCTCTATCCCCCTCAGTCTCTCTGTCTCTCTCTCTCTCTATCCCCCTCAGTCTTTCTCTATCTTCTTTCTCTCTCTCTCTCCCCTCTTTTTTTCTTTAATCTCTCTCTCTTTCTGTGTCCTCTCTTTCTCCCTCCCTCCCCTTCTCCCTCCCTCCCTCTCTCTCTCTCTCTTAGGACTGTCTAAGGAACTTCTCTGTTCCCTTGTAAATTATTTTACAATACAAAGACCCAAGACATGATCCCGTGCTGCTCTATAAATTGTTGTTAGTCTTTCTCGCTTTCTGTCATTCTTGAATGTATGTGTTAATAAGGAAGAGACAGGGAAAGAGAGCGAGAGAATGTGAGGGCCGTAGACATAGATAAATAAAATGTGTGTGTGTCGGAGACAGAGAGGAAGAGAGAGAGATTGTCAGCATCCCTAATAAAGCCTACTACAGGAAGACAAGTGTTCATCATCCAAATGTGATTGTCATGGTGATGAGCA
>NC_060195.1:30337131-30394631 GCF_021184085.1 Oncorhynchus gorbuscha
GGCTACCAAGGACATGGCCTTACTTCCTCATCAGTCTCACTGTCATAGTACTCATCCACTCTCTCTGAGAAAAACAAACTCATTTTGTGTATTTTTCAGGAGAAGGGTTGGGTGTGCAAGCGTTTACGCACGAGGGTTAAGATAAATGCATTGACATTGCAGCCTAGTTGCATGTCTGGTTGGGGGCTGTTCCTTTAATTGCCTCCCTCCCCACATCCCCAAGCTCAGCTCAGCCTCCCCCTCTCTCTCTCTCTCTCTATGTTTTAATTACCCTGAGAGATTCCGCACTGCCCTAACAATTGTTTCACTCACTTTCTTTCAAATGAAGAAGGACCTGTTGGGAGAAAAACGAGAGAGGGTGAGGGAGACAAGGCGTCACATGACACGCTTGACTTTAACACATCCCTGTCCAATGACATCTCCTCCCACAACACACAAACCGAAGCAGGGAGGAAGCTGTATACGAAATGGAGAGAGAGAGAAAGAGCTCCATCGGGAGATGGTGAAGAATATTTATGTATTCTATACATTTTCTGTCTCCCACCATTCTCTTCGGGTCTTGGTCGATATTCCCGTCAGGGGATCGTTTTGAGTTGAAGGCACTCAAAACCGAGATGTATCGACCTTTCCTGGATATAAGAACGTGAGTGGAGCGCGAGAAGAAACCGGGAGTGAATCGGTTTGCCCCTTGCCTACACTTTCTCTTCCCGCGTTCCAACCAAGACATTACAGCGCGCTAAGGAGCCACTTGGACCAACCTTAAAAACTTGACCAATTATACCATTCGATTTGCATAGTGGGCGACATTGTCACTTTACAGTCCAGATAGGCTACTCTGGTGTTTACGGTAATAACTCTCAATAAAGAAATCAGAGGATTCAAATTGTTAATGATATCAGAGGAATTCCGTCCTCACAATCTCATCGCTACGACCGGAGAAGCTCCTGCATGGTGGTTTAGGCCTACATCACCGGTAACGAGACTAGACAACCTATGGTGATTTTGAGTGATTTAGACATACATGGATATGCGAAATTCAGTTCTGCGGCTTAAGGACAGGCGGCATATGGTCTGTTAGCGCAGCGGATTTAGTGCCAAAACAACACCGCCTCTCCAGAGCGCGTCCTCCCTGGGAGAGGTTGACAGAGCAAACAAAGCCTGGGGAATGCGGTCTTTGTTTCCCTGGATCTTCATCTCACCTGCGGGGACTCTACGCGGAACACACAAAGTATGTATTTGATTTGAGTAAGTAACGGATTCGTATGAGGTAGGCTATTATGGATAGAGACACTCAGTTCCTTTGCGGTGTTGACACACTCCATGTCGTTCCATGTCCGTCATTATTTTCCACAGGGGTATGTAGCCCAATTGTGTTCTTATTGTCTTTTGTGAACTGTTTAAAAACATTTGCATGATTGATCGTTATATAGCCTATCAATACATTGATCTGGGATTAGAAACTGCTATTTTACTCCCTTCCCAGTTGAACGTTGACCGGGTGGACCGCCGGGACGCGAGAGGTCATGTTGAGACAAATCCTGCTGAATTCCACCAACGCACTAGACTTCGACCTAGGGATGGCCCTCCAGACGCACGAGACCGTGTCCGTTAACGCATCTCACGGATCGGTGAACATGGCGGCGCTGCCCACGGGCAGCAGGGGCGGGATGCGGGAGGACGGGGAGCTGAACAAACCGGACCTGGCCACCTACATGATAATATGTCTGTTGCTGTTTCTGCTCGTGCTGCTCATCGTTTTCTTCATCAACTGTCAGCTGAGGAACTCTTTCTTCGCCTCCATGCCCTACGATCGGTCTCTCAGAGAGGCCCGGACCACCTACAAGTAGAACCCGATACCAACTCAGCTGGTAACGTCTGTAGGATTAGGTAACGTGTGTTATGAATGTGTTCATGGAGGGGTGTGTTATATTGACTATGCATAGTCCAGACGCTGTGAGTATCCGTTACGTGTTCATTTGGCACGATGACATAGAGACCTATTACGCTCCCTGTTCCAAACTGGACTAAATGTCATTACGTGTAGGTCTATATTAAGTTTTAGTTTTATTTCAGCTTTATTTAACCAGGTAGGCTAGTTGAGAACAAGTTCTATATAATGGGGTATGTTTTTTGTTTGTTTTTGAATATAAAATATTTTATATTACAGCACTGTAATACGCTCTTATGTATATCTATTGTGTAATTCTGAGCTTAACATTTTATTATTTGTATTGTGTAAAACTATGATTAAATATATTATATTTGTCCATCTAGTTCAATATGGCTATATGAAAATCGTAGGGTGATGATGATGATAATGATGATGATGATAATGGGATGACACGGGTTGATAGATGAATATCCAAGACAAGAGGTTTCGTGAATGGAATCCCTGTTTATTACGCACTTTCATTTATTTTTTAACTAAGCCGACACCACAATTGACTAGTGTAATTTCTCGCAGAACAAATGGTTTCCGCTGATATGAATCGCCCAAGACAAAATTACTATCTATCCTTTTAGCCTCGCTGTCTATGCCGACCCCACTCAAATATGTTGTTCCAAAATACCTTTGATGGAGAATAAGATACATATCTCCATATCCACTAGATGCCAAGACAGTTTTGTCACCACAGAGGAGTAGTGTGCGTGTGTGTGATTGTGATTGTGTGTGTGTGTGTGTGGGGGGGGGGGGATTATTATTTTATGGAAATTGCTGTGAGTTTTGAAGTGAAAATAATAGTCGACTACGCATCAATTGGAGGCCTGCCCTTCCTGGATTTGGGTCGATGGAGTTGGCACATTCTGAATGAAAGATAAACCACAGCTAATGCTGCCTATATTCTAACGTAGCACCATAAAGTACTACTTAAGTGGTGTTTTGTGGTATCTGTACTTTATTTTACTATTCATATTTTTGACAACTTTTACTTCACTACATTCCTAAAGTATGAATGCTTAGCAGGACAAAAAATGGTAAAATTCAAGCACTTATCAAGAGAACACCCCTGGTCATCTCTAATACCTCTGATCTTGCAGACTCACTTAACACAAATGCTTTGTTTCTGAATGATGTCGGAGGGTTGGAGTGTGCCCCTGGCTATCCGCAAATTTAAAAAAAACACGAATAATTGTGCCAACTGGTTTGCTTAGTATAAGGAATTTGAAATGATTTATACTTTTGATGCTAAAGTACATTTTTGCAATGACATTTACTTTTGATACTTGAGTATTTTTTAAAGTAAATACTTTAAAACTTTAACTCAAGTATTATTTTACTTGGTGACTTTCACTTTTACTTGAGTCATTTTCTATTAAGGTATCTTTACTTTTACTCAAGTATGACAATTGGGTACTTTTTCCACCACTTCCCATAATTCTAGTCGAGTTTACTGCTGAGTCATTGAGACTTGCTGTGCTCATAATCATGATCATTTGATGTGTTGTTTTAGACAGGAGTGAAACGTTCTTGACACTTGAATGACCCGAAGATAACTCAGGCCAACCATTGACAGGAAACGAGCCTGCTGTTCGTGTTTTAACCACTAGGTGGCAGACAAAACGGTCATGAGCCTTACCTTGAACTCCAAGGAAATTTGAAATAATTATGAAATCGTTAATCAAATGTAAGCTAATGAAGAAACATAGTATTTCCATATCACAGTGAACTGCAGAGGTGGATTCGTTCTATTGTTGTGTCTGTTTGTGTTCTTTAGACATAGGCTGAGTAAAATACCGTTCTCAACTCCATTTGTTGGGATAGTTAAAAATATCGACTATGCACCACAACCCAAACACATTCCAGCGGGATTTTGTCATAGTGAATCATGCTGGAGCTGAGCTGGAACGACTAAAATATGACACCAAAAGAATTGTTGAAGGATTCAGAAATTATAGGCTACTTTACTCATAGCTACATTTCAATCCATTTAAATGAAGCCTTCAACTTTTCTATTTATATTAATTCAGCATGATTTGATTAATTTGTTTTGCATCTTTCTACTTCAAGTGTGATTTTTCTTGACATTCATCAAATTGACAAGAATGACTTAAGGGCCCTTCTACCTTTCCATCTTCTGCAGTGGTTCCCAAACTTTTTATAGTCCCATACCCCTTCAAACATTCAACCTCCAGCTGCGTACCCCCTCTAGCACCAGGGTGAGCCACTCTGAAATGTTGTTTTATTGCCATAATTGTAATCCTGCCACACACACACAATACATTTATTAAACATAAGAATGAGTGTGAGTTTTTGTCACAACCCGGCTCATTGGAAGTGACAAAGAGCTCTTAAAGGACCAGGGCACAAATAATAATATATTAAATAATCAATATTTAACTCTTTATTTATCAGTCTTACATATTAAACCTTTTTTGCTCATCAAAAATGGTGAATAACTCACCACAGGTTCATGAGAAGGGTGTGAATAACTCACCATAGGTTAATGAGAAGGGTGTGAATAACTCACCACAGGTTAATGAGAAGGGTGTGAATAACTCACCACGGGTTAATGAGAAGGGTGTGAATAACTCACCACGGGTTAATGAGAAGGGTGTGAATAACTCACCACGGGTTAATGAGAAGGGTGTGAATAACTCACCACGGGTTAATGAGAAGGGTGTGAATAACTCACCACGGGTTAATGAGAAGGATGTGAATAACTCACCACGGGTTAATGAGAAGGGTGTGAATAACTCACCACGGGTTAATGAGAAGGGTGTGAATAACTCACCACAGGTTAATGAGAAGGGTGTGAATAACTCACCACGGGTTAATGAGAAGGGTGTGAATAACTCACCACAGGTTAATGAGAAGGGTGTGAATAACTCACCACAGGTTAATGAGAAGGGTGTGCTTGAAAGGATGCACATAACTCTGTAATGTTGGGTTGTATTGGAGAGTCTTAAATCATTTTCCACACACAGGTTGTGCCTGTATATAGTTTTCATGCTAGTGAGGGCCGAGAATCCACTCTCACATAGGTACGTGGTTGCAAAGGGCATCAGTGTCTTAACAGCGCGATTTGCCAAGGCAGGATACTCTGAGCGCAGCCCAATCAAGAAATCGGTCAGTGGCTTCTGATTAAATACAATTTTCACAGAACCGCTTGTTGCAATTTCAATGAGGCTCTCTTGTTCAGATATCGGTAAAGTAGACTGGAGGCAGGGCATGAAAGGGATAACGAATCCAGTTGTTTGTTTTATCCGTTTCGAGAAAGTACCTGTGTAATTGCACAGCCAGCTCACTCAGGTGCTTCGCTATATCACATTTGACATTGTCCGTAAGCTTGAGTTCATTTGCAGACAAAAAAATCATACAATGATGGAAAGACCTTTGTGTTGACCTTCTTAATGCAGACAGAAAGAGTTCCAACTTCTTAATCATAGCCTCAATACTGTCCCGCACATTGAATATAGTTGCAGAGAGTCCCTGTAATCCCAAATTCAGATCATTCAGGCGAGAAAAAACATCACCCAGATAGGCGAGTCGTGTGAGAAACTCGGCATCATGCAAGCGGACAGACAAGTGAAAATTATGGTCTCTCAATTTTAAAAAAACATGGCAGTACTTTGCCCCTTGATAACCAGCACACCGTATGTGGTAAAGCGTTACATGCTTGCTGCCTATATCATTGCATAATGCAGAAAATACACGAGAGTTCCGGGTGCCTTGCTTTAACCAAGTTAACCATTTTCACTGTAGTGTCCAAAACTTCTTTCAAGCTGTCAGGCATTCCCTTGGCAGCAAGAGCCTCTTGGTGGATGTTGCAGTGTACCCAAGTGGCGTCGGGAGCAACTGCTTGCACTCTGTCATGGCTTTTGCGACATCAGTGCAGATACCAACACATCTTGACCACCAAAGTCCATTTGATGTCACAAAGCTGTTAGTACTTTAGAAATATCCTCTCATGTTGTCCTGATTTCCAATGGTTTGCAGAAGAGGATGTCTTCCTTAATTGACCCACCATAAACGTAATGGACATATACCAGGATCTGTGCCAGGCCCGCCACATCTGTTGACTCATCCAGCTAGCCATAGGCGGAAATCGTAGAATGTATGCACACATGACTGTAAGTCGCTTTGGATAAAAGCGTCTGCTAAATGGCATATATTATTATTATTATAAATCCCAGGGGGGACGGGGGACACACGACCCCCCCCCCCATCCTGGGAAAAATATGATTTGCCCCCCCAATATATCACTGTAAACATAACTATGTCATTTCAATAATACTAATAATACACAATGAAAGCACTTGTCCTGATTATAGACACTTAATAGCGTGTTTTTAGGTTACAAAAGATTGCGGCTCCCCGCCCTTTGCCTCACAATGGCTTGATTCACTGCCAGTTCTTTATCTGGCAGGTAACAGAGGGTTCGTATCTACTTTCTGAAAGGCACTCAATGCACATAACTGACGTGAAGTTATTCCAGTCAATCGCGCCATAGCAATGTTTTTGTTTTATGTTGGCAGGGTTCACACACACACTAGCTGAATTTGCAGAGCTAGCGGGCAAACATGAACTATTTTAAGCTAGCTAGTACCTATTCCATTTATGTGGCGTCGTCAATAATGGAATCATTGCTATCGTCAGTTTATTCCAAGATCAACATGCAGCTGTAGTGCTTCAAAGTCCCTGTGATCAGGTTAGAGATAAACTGAACTCCCAACTGAACAGAACTACACTCTCTTCTACCATTGTCTTAAATATCTTTAATGGTCTCCTTGCAAAAGCTACATTTTCGCTAGGGGATTTTGAAGCACTTGTGCTGATCTTGGAGTAACCCGACAATAGCAAAGAGACTGATAGGCAGGGACAGACTGGCAGAGACTGTTAGGCAGGGACAGACTGGCAGAGACTGTTAGGCAGGGACAGACTGGCAGAGACTGATAGGCAGGGACAGACTGACAGAGACTGATAGGCAGGGACAGACTGACAGAGACTGATAGGCAGGGACAGACTGGCAGAGACTGATAGGCAGGGACTGGAAGAGACTGGAAGGGACAGACTGACAGAGACTGATAGGGACAGACTGACAGAGACTGATAGGCAGGGACAGACTGACAGAGACTGATAGGCAGGGACAGACTGGCAGAGACTGTTAGAGACTGAGAGACTGAGGCAGGGACAGACTGGCAGAGACTGTTAGGCATGGACAGACAGACTGAGGGACAGACTGACAGAGACTGATAGGCAGGGACAGACTGGCAGAGACTGATAGACAGGGACAGACTGGAAGAGACTGATAGGCAGGGACAGACAGACTGACAGAGACTGATAGGCAGGGACAGACTGGCAGAGACTGATAGGCAGGGACAGACTGGAAGAGACTGATAGGCAGGGACAGACTGGCAGAGACTGATAGGCAGGGACAGACTGGCAGGCAGGGACAGACTGGAAGAGACTGATAGGCAGGGACAGACTGGCAGAGACTGATAGGCAGGGACAGACTGGCAGAGACTGATAGGCAGGGACAGACTGGCAGAGACAGGGAGTCTCAGGTAAGTTTGTTGAGTCTTTGTTTGGCAACATTATGAAAGGTTATCTCATTTTTAGACTTGTAAAATAGGGACATATTTGGAAAATGCCATGGATACCCCCACTCTCAACTTAAACTGTTGACTGAACTAAGATCTGTTTAAGGCAGTGGTGTTGCTGTTGTGATTAAATGTGTAGTTTTGGGTACTGGTAATATATAATAATAATATAATATATGCCATTTAGCAGACGCTTTTATCCAAAGCGACTTACAGTCATGTGTGCATACATTCTACGTATGGGTGGTCCCGGGGATCGAACCCACTACCCTGGCGTTACAAGCGCCATGTTCTACCAACTGAGCTACAGAAGGAAGTTAGGAGTACAGCAAACACCTTATTTATTTTCTAGGAGACAAACTGTGAGTCAGTGAGGGTGGTGAAAGGGAAAGAGCCAAGGAGAGACTTCAGAGGACAGTGTCACAGCCACGGCAGAACCAGTATAGGGGACAGTGTCACAGCCACGGCAGGACCAGGTGTCAACCTTGTTGCCAGCTGCTCCAGTATAGGGGACAGTGGCACAGCCACGGCAGGACCAGTATAGGGGACAGTGTCACAGCCACGGCAGGACCAGTATAGGGGACAGTGTCACAGCAACGACAGGACCAGGTGTCAACCTTGTTGCCAGCAGCACCGGTATAGGGGACAGTGTCACAGCCATGGCAGGACAAGTATAGGGGACAGTGTCACAGAAACGACAGGACCAGGTGTCAACCTTGTTGCCAGCTACACCAGTATAGGGGACAGTGGCACAGCCACGGCAGGACCAGGTGTCAACCTTGTTGCCAGCAGTACCGGTATAGGGGACAGTGTCACAGCCACGGCAGGACCAGTATAGGGGACAGTGTCACAGCCACGGCAGGACCAGGTGTCAACCTTGTTGCCAGCAGCACCGGTATAGGGGACAGTGTCACAGCCACGGCAGGACCAGGTGTCAACCTTGTTGCCAGCAGCACCGGTATAGGGGACAGTGTCACAGCCACGGCAGGACCAGGTGTCAACCTTGTTGCCAGCAGCACCGGTATAGGGGACAGTGTCACAGCCACCGGCAGGACCAGGTGTCAACCTTGTTGCCAGCAGCACCGGTATAGGGGACAGTGTCACAGCCACCGGCAGGACCAGGTGTCAACCTTGTTGCCAGCAGCACCGGTATAGGGGACAGTGGCACAGCCACGGCAGGACCAGTATAGGGGACGGTGTCACAGCCACGGCAGGACCAGGTGTCAACCTTGTTGCCAGCAGCACCGGTATAGGGGACAGTGGCACAGCCACAGCAGGACCAGGTGTCAACCTTGTTGCCAGCAGCACCGTTAAAGGGGACGGTGGCACAGCCACGGCAGGACCAGGTGTCAACCTTGTTGCCAGCAGCACCGTTATAGGGGACAGTGTCACAGCCACAGCAGGACCAGGTGTCAACCTTGTTGCCAGCAGCACCGTTATAGGGGACGGTGGCACAGCCACGGCAGGACCAGTATAGGGGACAGTGTCACAGCATTGTCCAGTTACCGGAGTGATGGCACAAAACCATATCAGCCTCACCCACAATTTATAGAACCGC
Organism: Oncorhynchus gorbuscha; assembly: GCF_021184085.1. Classification (NCBI taxonomy): domain Eukaryota; kingdom Metazoa; phylum Chordata; class Actinopteri; order Salmoniformes; family Salmonidae; genus Oncorhynchus; species Oncorhynchus gorbuscha. The sequence continues at coordinate 30,346,232 of NC_060195.1, forward strand.
AAACTCTTGCCAACAGAGTGCTGACGTTTCAAGAGAGACGGTTTGGTGATTTCCCCTGGCTACATTATAATCCACCAATAAAAGGAGTGTTGTTTTCACAAGCCAGCCATCTTTTGGCCAAAGAGCAGATGCTGCCTTCATTAGTGCAGGATTTAGGAACTGGAGAAAAGCCATTGTAAAATTCTAAACTGCCAAACCCACCGCCACTGTGTAACTGTAACAGCACATCAGATAAATCCAATCTGTCCCCAGTTATCCAGTGCTTGGGGTAAACAGCAGTGACGAAATGACGAAAGCTACCTTGCACTGTATGAGAAAGCAACAACATTGATTGAATCCATTGAGACACACTCAAGATGATTTGCTGGCAAAGCAGTGCATCACTATAGGGCAGAATCTTTTAAAATGTTGGATGGTGTGGAGGTTGTTTGGCAACCGTTTTGACCAGGACAGTCTAAACATTCTGCAAAAGTTGGAAAGAGTGCTTCTCACGGGGGAGTGGGATGAGTCTCTAGATCAGTACCCTGAGCTGAACATAGATTATCTTTCAGTGCAGTTGCCTCTCTTTCGCAACAAATATCCCTGTAGCAGCAGTGGAGAGGCAGCAGAGGTCCTCAGGAGGCTTCCAGTGGAGGTGCGGGGGTTGGTTGACCAAGTTGAGGTGCTGATCAGAATTTAGTCTGTAATGTACATAAAGACAGGCTGGACAGTCTTGAGGGAAAATATCTGCCAGCAATTTGTTGGATCCATTGAAACCCTCAAACATATGTTCAGTTGTTTTGTTCAGTAGTGTGTATAGCAGTGGTTCTCAACTTTTTTTTGAGTACTGGAACACCTGCATATTTTGAGGCAAGGTTTTGAGTGGTCCTCAGGGACCTCCACTCCTCTATATTATATGTAAAGGTACTGGAACCCCTGCATATTTTGAGGCAAGGTTTTGAGTGGTCCTCAGGGACCTCCACCCCTCTATATTATATGTAAAGGTACTGGAACCCCTGCATATTTTGAGGCAAGGTTTTGAGTGGTCCTCAGGGACCTCCACCCCCTCTATATTTTATGTAAAGTTACTGGAACACCTGCATATTTTGAGGCAAGGTTTTGAGTGGTCCTCAGGGACCTCCACCCCCTCTATATTTTATGTAAAGTTACTGGAACACCTGCATATTTTGAGGCAAGGTTTTGAGTGGTCCTCAGGGACCTCCACCCCTCTATATTATATGTAAAGTTACTGGAACCCCTGCATATTTTGAGGCAAGGTTTTGAGTGGTCCTCAGGGACCTCCACCCCTCTATATTATATGTAAAGGTACTGGAACCCCTGCATATTTTGAGGCAAGGTTTTGACTGGTCCTCAGGGACCTCCACCCCCTCTATATTTTATGTAAAGTTACTGGAACACCTGCATATTTTGAGGCAAGGTTTTGAGTGGTCCTCAGGGACCTCCACCCCCTCTATATTTTATGTAAAGTTACTGGAACACCTGCATATTTTGAGGCAAGGTTTTGTGTGGTCCTCAGGGACCTCCACCCCTCTATATTATATGTAAAGTTACTGGAACCCCTGCATATTTTGAGGCAAGGTTTTGAGTGGTCCTCAGGGACCTCCACCCCCTCTATATTATATGTAAAGTTACTGGAACCCCTGCATATTATGAGGCAAGGTTTTGAGTGGTCCTCAGGGACCTCCACCCCTCTATATTATATGTAAAGTTACTGGAACACCTGCATATTATGAGGCAAGGTTTTGTGTGGTCCTCAGGGACCTCCACCCCTCTATATTATATGTAAAGTTACTGGAACCCCTGCATATTATGAGGCAAGGTTTTGTGTGGTCCTCAGGGACCTCCACCCCTCTATATTATATGTAAAGTTACTGGAACCCCTGCATATTATGAGGCAAGGTTTTGAGTGGTCCTCAGGGACCTCCACCCCTCTATATTATATGTAAAGTTACTGGAATCCTTGTGCTGCTGAATACGTTCATTACACTTTTTAATTTCATGGACCCCTTGCCATTACACCAGGGACCCCTAGGGGTCCACCTCCGCTGTTTGAGACCCCCTGCTGTATAGTATGATATATGTTATTTTGTTTAGTAGTTTTTAGTACATGACAGTACACTTACTCATTATTTATTTAATTTAAAATTGCATACTTTGTGTGACATACTTGTCCATAGCTGTTATTTGAAGAGTTGAGACACTGACTGAACAATCACTAAGTATTTCTGAAGGATATTTTAGTTGATTTGTTTAGGTTTTTCATTGAAGTAGTTATCTTGCTTTTAGAACTGTACGTATTCTGAGCGTTTTGTTCTTGTAAAGATGTTGTAATAGACTCAAACCAGTGGCACATATTTAATGACTATATAAATGAATCAGAAAAAGTTCAATAAAAACATACTACAACGTAGGCTATGTGTTACAGCACTGCTTTTGGTGTCCCCCTCAGGAATTGCTCTTGAGAAAATGTAATGTAATTGTCCCCTCCAAAATTGATATCAGATTTTCGCCCCTGCAGCTAGCCCCTTCTTATTAATGGTATCTGTTGCTTTTATACATATCTTACTACTCGAAAATCGTCTTTATTCTCGCTTAAAAAACTCCTGTGGCTTATTTTCAAATGGTCATGTTTCTAAATGTCTGCGCAAGAGTGAAAGTTTCATGTGATTGGATGTTAAGTATTTGACTAGGCTTCCTGTATTTGACATTGTGTTGTTATTTTGCTGAACACTAGATGGTTTCATTTTATTTAATGGCAGTGAAATGAGGTTACTCAAACGAGAGAAAAAAAAATCACCCAAATATAAAATAAATCACCCAAAATCACCCCGTTAGAAAATATAAATGTACTGTTTGAATTTTTATTTAAAAATAAATAAATAAATAAGTGAATCACATTTTTATTTTTGTCGTACACCAGTTTGGGAATACCTAACCTACCGTATCTGTCATCTCTCAGGTGTAGTTCTAGTGCGCATGGCTCCTCTCCCAGCCGTTCCTATTCGTCAGCACAGGAAGAAGACTACTGTGGATGTGTTTGAACGTTGTCACTCGGGAAAGTTAACTTGTTGCAGTAATGGACACGAACATGGGGAAACCCACGACTACCGTGTTGTATAGAAACAACTTGTGGTAGTAGGAAGAACCGTCTTTGTTCAAGATATCTAACGTTAGCCACTACATAGATAGGGAGGCACTCAACATTTGCAAGGATTACGGGCAACCCTCTTTATTTGGGACGGCAACATTAACTAACTAAGAGGGACGGTATAGTTGTCTTTGGTGCAACAACAAAGAGTGGTCAAGAGTGGCTCCTATAAGTTTTCCTTCCGCTGTTTGGGGTACTTTAAATTTCCCTCCTTTTTCCATCACAGGCGGGGTTCGGGTTATTGGCTAGCTAGCCACTCGCTAATAGTAACTAGTCCGAAAGCAGTAACTTTAGGCGAGTACAGACCGGCAGCAGGGTCTACTCAGATCTTTTTTTTTTCGTCGGAAAGGACAACTTTTCATAACTTGGTAGCGAGGCGTCAGTTTTTTTTGTGTGTAAAAATACGTTTATCACCGGGTGTGTTCGTGAGTTTATTTTTGTTCTCCCTTTGAGGAAATTGTCTAAATCACAATGGATCCTAATGCGGGGAATTCTGCCTCTGCTGCTGCTCCCAAGAGCAAGAAGGACAAAAAAGAAAAGAGAACTTATGAAGATGGAGACGGGAAAAAGAAATTTGTACGTATTCATATTTCACTGATTGAGTTAGCTAGCTTATGCACCTCCTGTTCAATGTTACTTATGAGCTCTGATGGCAACATGTTGAACAAGTGTGGACTCATCAACAGTTACTTATTGGTAGAACAAGTGGCTTGTCATTATATCACTTGTAAACTCTGTCTAGCAGACCTGCTTGTGATTATATGTAATTTGCAACCAGTTTAACATTCAGCGTGTTTTCCGAAAACTCTGAAATCTGCAAGGCTAATGTCAAACCTTGGTTTGTGAACACATGAGGAAGTAGTTAGTTTACCACCTGCTGAAAGTCTGAAGTGTTGCAATGAGGGACATTGTAACAAACTTGCATGACTCGCGGTTTGGAAACTGTAACCCGGTAGTAGCAAGTTCTATTGTTTGATTTGGAGATAATTCGGTTAGGGTTTTCAACAGGTTACGGTCTCCGGATTGAGCCAGGGTTATATATTACAGATATGGAATACATGTTATTTTACTCGTCGGCAAGCAACTTCATTGTCTCCCTTGCAGTCTACTATTCGGAAATGTAATTAACACGTCAATGACAAACCATTTTGAATGGGAAGTGGATTTAAATCATCAACATAAAGAATATGCTACTTTGTATCGTAGAGTTAAACAGACGTGGTACATCGCGCTGACTGTAGTAACCTGGTGGAGGTGACGTAGTAACATCATAGCCAGTGAGTAACATCATAGCCAGTGAGTACCCATGGCAAGAATGGGTGTAATTCAATGTGATGAAGATGCCAGCTAAATGTCCATGATAAGCGGTCTGTGTCATTTTTCGGTTGATCATCTCAGCTCTAACACAGAGGTCATTAGATCGACCCTACCTGGACACACCTCTAGCAGAAATAATCCTTCCCAGCATGCACCACTGCCCCCACCTGATGCTCATCCCACCAGACAGAGGCCACTGATTGGCTGATGGTGAACACACCCAGTTAGTTTTAGGACACTGTAACAAAACTCTTGACCTCTACCTGTTGAGTTGTTCAGATTTGGGGGGGGGGGGGGGGGGTTGCAGGGGGATGGCTATTGTTAGTAGACATTCCACTGTGGATAAAAAAGAACATTGAGTGGCTGCTGCCAACACACTGTCATTGACACTGACCCAACTCCAGCCACTTTAATAATGGGAATTGATGGGAAATGATGTAAATGTATCACTAGCCACTTTAAACAATGCTACCTTATATAATGTTACTTACCCTACATTATTCATATCATATGCATACGTATATACTGTACTCTATATCATCGACTGCATCCTTATGTAATACATGTATCACTAGCCACTTTAACTATGCCACTTTGTTTACTTTGTCTACATACTCATCTCATATGTATATACTGTACTCGATACCATCTACTGTATGCTGCTCTGTACCATCACTCATTCATATATCCTTATGTACATATTCCTTATCCCCTTACACTGTGTATAAGACAGTAGTTTTGGAATTGTTAGTTAGATTACTTATTGGTTATCACTGCATTGTTGGAACTAGAAGCACAAGCATTTCGCTACACTCGCATTAACATCTGCTAACCATGTGTATGTGACAAATAAAATGTGATTTGATTTGAGCAGTGTTGTTAGAGATGACATGGCTATGAGGCTGAGTCAGATATATTCATACAGCTGCAGAGTATGTAGCCTAAAGCGAGTGCGCTCTGTCTCCTAACTGGACAAGTGACCCGTGTAAAAAGTCTGCTATGCCAGAGCAAACAGGCAGAGCAAGACATTCGCTCACTGCAGGAATCTCTTCCTCTACATATTTGTACCCTTTCCTCTCTTTGACTGTACATTTTTTGTTTTCTGTAGTTTCGTCATATTTCCTTGCTTTCTGTTCTGTCTTCGGTCTCTGTTTTAGCTCATGTGGTTGAGTTCGATGAGCATCTGGAGGATGGAGCTTTGTTAGGCATGGATCAGGAGATCATTGATCCATAGCTCTATGCTACTGACGTAGCCCACTAGGTGATGATCACTATGGTAGGCCCATGTGTTGAGTCCTTGGATTGGGTGGGTGTAATGTGCTCTTTGTCCCAGTGTCAGTCAGGCTGGACACAGCTTGTCAACTCACTGAGGAGAAAGTGACAGAGGTGATAAAACATGCTGGCTGAAGAGCTGTGTCAAGAACTGTGTCAGTGTATGTCTCTGTGTGTTGGTGTGCATTCTGCATTATACTTGTGTGTGTATGAGGATGGCGAAGACTAGAGAACACGCCATTCTGTGCTACTTCGCTAACTTTAGTAAATCCCTCTGTCTTCCCTTTTAGGGAGTTAAACAAGTTCCTGTTTGTGGGCATGTACCCCACTGCCTTGGTTTACTGAGTGTTCCACACTAACTGCACTGATGTTGGTTCCACCTGTCTTTGATGGTGAATGCTTACTCTGTTGCAGTCAGTTGGGTTTGGTGAATGAACACCCATTACATATGCTTTGTTCTGTCCATTTCACCTCTCCATTTTATCACCGATAAACACTTGCTTTTGACACGTTCTTTGACCTCATGCCACGTTCCTTCCTCGCCAAGGGCAAAGAGATGTTTAATCTACATGTAGGATTATTGTGTGTGTGGTCTGCAGGTGTTTGAACTTTGATGTTAAACTGTATCTGGTGTGTGTCGCTGGGCTGTTCAGTGACAACATGGGCTCACCTTTTAAACTCTTCAGTTGTATTGAAAGAATGGGAGTCATTTCTGCTCTTCTTTGTCAAACATCTTTTTTTCCTGGACAGAATCCTGGGCGTTTTCTCGTTTACACTTTTCTCTTCGTTTAGGAAAAAAATCAGGCTACAGTACAAATCCAGCTATTACCTCATTTTACTATTTCAATGTTTCTTTACTACGTTTCAAGATTTTAGAAGCCAGTTTGAGTTGGTAACTGTGTGTACATATCTGCTTGTCATATGCTAAACAAAGACACAAACCTTCTGACTCTTTAGTCTATATTGTTGCAGGAAGTTGTGCAAAAATGAAAAGCAGGAAATTGCTTTTTTCTTCCCCAGTAACCTTTCTGTCACTACACTACCCCTCCTCCTCTCCATCTATTGTGGCAGGGCCCAGAGGCACCAGTGTGGGTAGGAAATACATTTACACAACTCAACTCACTGTTGATATTTTGGACCATACTCTTAAACTGAGAAGGCGCACTGGGCTGCCTCGTGTCTGAGAAGGCGTACTGGGCTGCCTCGCGTCTGAGAAGGCGCACTGGGCTGCCTCGCGTCTGAGAAGGCGTACTGGGCTGCCTCGCGTCTGAGAAGGCGCACTGGGCTGCCTCGTGTCTGAGAAGGCGTACTGGGCTGCCTCGTGTCTGAGAAGGCGTACTGGGCTGCCTCGTGTCTGAGAAGGCGCACTGGGCTGCCTCGTGTCTGAGAAGGCGCACTGGGCTGCCTCGTGTCTGAGAAGGCGTACTGGGCTGCCTCGTGTCTGAGAAGGCGCACTGGGCTGCCTCGCGTCTGAGAAGGCGTACTGGGCTGCCTCGTGTCTGAGAAGGCGTACTGGGCTGCCTCGTGTCTGAGAAGGCGCACTGGGCTGCCTCGTGTCTGAGAAGGCGCACTGGGCTGCCTCGTGTCTGAAGGCGCACTGGGCTGCCGTCTGGGCTGCCTCTGTCTGAGAAGGCGCACTGGGCTGCCTCGTGTCTGAGAAGGCGTACTGGGCTGCCTCGTGTCTGAGAAGGCGCGCACTGGGCTGCCTCGGTCTGAGAAGGCGCTGGGCTGCCTCGCGTCTGAGAAGGCGTACTGGGCTGCCTCGCGTCTGAGAAGGCGCACTGGGCTGCCTCGCGTCTGAGAAGGCGCACTGGGCTGCCTCGCGTCTGAGAAGGCGCACTGGGCTGCCTCGCGCCTGAGAAGGCGCACTGGGCTGCCTCGCGCCTGAGAAGGCGCACTGGGCTGCCTCGCGCCTGAGAAGGCGCACTGGGCTGCCTCGCGCCTGAGAAGGCGCACTGGGCTGCCTCGCGCCTGAGAAGGCGCACTGGGCTGCCTCGCGCCTGAGAAGGCGCACTGGGCTGCCTCGCGCCTGAGAAGGCGCACTGGGCTGCCTCGCGCCTGAGAAGGCGCACTGGGCCTTACTCTTACACAGAGAGCGATGAACGAGGGGATGGCATAACTCAACTGGAGCCCTGTTAACCTGCCATGTTTAGCCTCCCCAACACACACACACACACTTCTAGTATAAGGGGATGGCATTCCTTAGCTAACCCCTGGTCATCCCAGACACCTTGTTAAACTGCCATGATGTTTCTCTGTCGGTGAGTCTGACCAATGTCTCAGGTGAGAACCTGACCTCTGATCCTCATGGTCGTGGCAGGCCTACTCAGAGCTACTCGCCTGGACTTGTGCCAAAATGCAGGTATTTGTCATCCTATAGCACAATCTACTTTTTAAATAGGGAGTCAACATGTTTTTAGCACTTAGTTTTAATCAGTCAAGGAAATATTTTCTCATGGCCTTCTCTTGTCTCTCTGCAGCAGACATCTAGTGAGCCAATATGTGTGTATGAGCTGTGTGCAGCCATCAGAAGTGCATGGTGCTTGGATCTGCCAAGCATGGTCATGTACACGCACGCCCAATCAACCACATCTAGATCCTCTGTGTGACTGATCCCTGACAGCACTTATCCATTCCAGCTGGTAGACTTTATTTCCTTTTCGAGTCGCATATTTCCTTCTGTGGCTTTGCCACCTGTAGGTTCGGCAGCAGGTTACATCACCATAGTAATGCACACTTCCTGATTTTGTTGTTGTTGCTGTCCAATAGGAGAGTGCTGCACAACTTACTAAGTTGTCTCACCTTGCCCAGACTTAATTTGACCCGAAGATATCCTCATGTTAACTTGAAATTGCCCATTATAATCTTTTAAATTTGGATTCTATCCCAAGAGTATAAATTGAGTGAGACGTCGAACTGGTATCTTTAAGTCATGGCGAAATTCTTGAATGGTGTTATTGGAAATGGTTGCCACTGTCTTGCCCTAGAGTGGGGAGTGGTTTGTGTGTGTAGCTCTGTACTGACGCCCAGGGAGTTGAACTATGAGGATCAGCAGCGACTTACCTACCTGCGTCTAAGTGCTTACTCAGATACTCTTATGGACGTGCAGACATAGACCCCAACTAAGAGGGGGCTTTGTTCGAGGCCTTCTTGTCTAATCCACCCAAACCACTAATATCTATGATTAACAGTGTTAAATAACACGTATATGTAAAAAAACAAACATCTGTTGCCAGCTCAAGTCGCCAACCCCCCCAATGCTCTCTCTCTGGGCTGGACAGCTAGCTACATAGCTACACCCAATTATACTAAAGTCAAAATCACCATGTGAAGTAGCTAGCTAGCTGTAAAATTGTCTAAACAAACTGAACAATTAATGTAGGAGTTCTCGCAGAGGGAGTATAGTCGGTTGCTATGGCAACAGCGGCCCTTTCCCCCAGACACACGGCGCATTGTAAGATGGTACTTGAAGGAGAAACCGAGTTGAATAATTTGGTACACTATTTAGGTTGGGCACATCTAGGCGAGATGTCTACTTCCTCATGACGATATAAACAGATGGTGTGGCCATACTTGTCGAACACATCCATCATCTATTGGCTGATTAGGTGATCTGGAATGCAGGTAATTGTTTTAAAAGTGCTATGAAATGTGATAGTGTGTTCTCTCCAGTGATGAGAACCATGTAGCCAATGTTCCCTCTAATTTTTTGGGGTACTGAGCAAAGTTCAGGTCTGCAGAGCGCAAACTTCCAGCGTGCGTTTACTGTGAACACGGAGGCTGTACCTGTTGAAGTTACTGTTTTAACAGTGGCCAAGTAGGCTACTGTGGTTATGTGATCATAATGTAGGCCCACCATCAAACAGAATGGAGAAAATGCTTCCCCTAACATTTCAACATGGAAATAGCTGTTCTATCATTCAGCCTACAGCAGCAGCCAATGTGTGGTGTTCAATGTAGGCTTACATTCCATGAGGTTTAAATACACCATGCAGGGCTTGACAATAACCTGCTGATCTACTTGTCATTCAGACAAGGAGGTGCCTGAAAATGTGGTGTTTGATGCAAGAAACAACTTTACAAAATGAAATACATGTATTATTCCCATACCATTATTACAGAGAATCAAACAAATTATGCTACCCTCTGCCTATTGGCTACTTATTCAAGCCTTACTCAAAATACAACACTGCCCCTTTAAGACAAAAAAGCTTTTTACCTGACTAGCATTTTAACATTTTGTGCTCTTGATGGAAGCAATCACTCCCCTATTGCTGACTACAAAGGATCTATAACTGGACTAATACCTCACTAACTAGCAAAGGATAAAAAACATGTGCACACATCAAAACAAGCGCATCTACTCACGACCACTCATGCTGTAAACATAGTCCAGTTCAAAGTGAATGGCACAGATCTATACTCCTATATAGCAATGCTATATTTGTATATGGTCCTACTGCAGTTCTCATTGGTTTATGCCGCATCAGTCTGTGAAGATTACGGGCTGAGTAGTGTGTCAATGCAATAGCATCCTACTCCAATGCGTTCTGCCTACAACCAAATGTACTTGCATAGTTGGTTTTATTTCTGTATATTACATTGGTTAATATTGCATTGATTTGATCACAGTTCCCACAGTAAAGGGAAACATTGATAGTGTTAACTGACAGTGAAAACTAGAAAGTTGAGTGAAGTTCAACCTAGTGCGTCTCTGTGTGGGCTGGTATTTCTTCTGCACGGCAGTCCCGGGGAGCTGCACACCTGCTTGCAGATTAGTGGGAACATTGCATGTAGCTGGGACGCGTTCCTATATGATTTCCTGATTTCACAGACTGACCACTTAGAAGTTAAATCATGGGGAAAATTCTTATTGACCATAGACTTTCATCAAATTGACAGGAGTTTCATACTTTTTAATTCTGGGGGTGGATTATCCCTTTAACGTATTATTTTAGCACTGGCTTGAAGTTAGCATCGTTATGCCTAAAATCAGCTTTGTAAATCTAAGTTAGCGTCATGACTAGAGGTTGACCGATTATGATTTTTCAACACAGATACCGATTATTGGAGGACCCAAAAAAGCTACTACCGATTAATCTGCCTTTTAATTTTTATTTATTTAATTAAATTGTTGTATTAATTTTATATATATATATATAAAATCACACAGAAATACGAGCCGTATGTTATTAATATGGTAAAATCCAGAAAACAAAACATTTATCCTTTCAGTGAAATACGGAACCGTTCCGTATTTTATCTAACGGGTGGCATCCATAAGTCTAAATATTCTTGTTACATTGCACAACCTTGAATGTTATGTCCTAATTATGTACAATTCTGGCAAATTATTTACGGTCTTTGTTAGGAAGAAATGTTCTTCACACAGTTCAATGAGCCAGGCTGCCCAAACCACTGTATATACCCTGACTCTGTTGCACAGAACACAAGAGAAGTGACACAATTTCCCTAGTCAAAAGAAATTAATGTTAGCAGGCACTATTAACTAAATATGCAGGTTTAAAAATATATACTTGGGTATTGATTTTAAGAAAGGCATTAATGTTTATGGTTAGGTACACATTGGTGCAAAGACAGTCCTTTTTCCTCGAATGCGCTTGTTAAATCATCACCCGTTTGGCTCAGTCGGCTGTGATTCGATGATACATTAACAGGCACCACATTGATTATATGCAACGCAGGACAAGCTAGATAAACTAGTAATATCTTCAACAATGTGTAGTTAACTAGTGATTCTGTTTAGATTGATTGTTTTTTATAAGATAAGTTAGCAACTTAACTTGGCTCCTTGCTGCACTCGCGTAACAGGTAGTAAGCCTGCCACGCAGTTTCCACGTGGAGTGCAATGTAATCGGCCATAATCGGTGTCCAAATAGCGATTTGTTATAACTTGAAATCAGCCCTTATTAATTGTCCCTTTCGATTAATCGGTCGACCTCTAGTCATTACACTTAACCGGAACATTGCATGAAGTGGCCTGAGCCAAGGAACAGATTCAGTGAGCTCAGTTTCTTTCATAGTTACGATTCAGGTAGCTAGTTCTGTCTTTGGAATACAGAGAGGGGTCATAACCTCTCACTCTCTTCTGAGTGATCTTCTCACTGAAGTTGCCCTCTCTTCCCCGCACTCTATCCCCCTCTCTTCCCTGCGCTCTATCCCCCTCTCTTCCCTGCGCTCTATCCCCCTCTCTTCCCTGCGCTCTATCCCCCTCTCTTCCCTGCGCTCTTCCCCCTCTCTTCCCTGCGCTCTATCCCCCTCTCTTCCCTGCGCTCTATCCCCCTCTCTTCCCTGCGCTCTATCCCCCTCTCTTCCCTGCGCTCTATCCCCCTCTCTTCCCTGCGCTCTATCCCCCTCTCTTCCCTGCGCTCTATCCCCCTCTTCCCTGCGCTCTATCCCCCTCTTCCCCGCGCTCTATCCCCCTCTCTTCCCCGCGCTCTACCCCCCTCTTCCCCGCGCTCTATCCCCCCTCTTCGTTATGTTAGTGTCCATGTTCATTGAAAACTGCTGCTGATTTACACTCACCATGTGCTTCTGCTGTACCCAGGTACAGACAGATGGCCAGGTAGACAAACAAACAGGCAGTCAGACAGATGGCCAGGTTGACAAACAAACAGACAGTCAGACAGATGGCCAGGTAGACAAACAAACAGACAGTCAGACAGATTGCCAGGTAGACAAACAGACAGACAGTCAGACAGATGGCCAGGTTGACAAACAAACAGACAGTCAGACAGATGGCCAGGTAGACAAACAAACAGACAGTCAGACAGATGGCCAGGTAGACAAACAAACAGACAGTCAGACAGATTGCCAGGTAGACAAACAAACAGACAGTCAGACAGATGGCCAGGTAGACAAACAAACAGACAGTCAGACAGATGGCCAGGTAGACAAACAAACAGACAGTCAGACAGATTGCCAGGTAGACAAACAAACAGACAGTCAGACAGATGGCCAGGTAGACAAACAAACAGACAGTCAGACAGATGGCCAGGTAGACAAACAAACAGACAGTCAGACAGATGGCCAGGTTGACAAACAAACAGACAGTCAGACAGATGGCCAGGTTGACAAACAGACAGTCAGACAGATTGCCAGGTAGACAAACAAACAGACAGTCAGACAGATTGCCAGGTAGACAAACAGACAGACAGACAGATGGCCAGGTAGACAAACAGACAGTCAGACAGATGGCCAGGTTGACAAACAAACAGACAGTCAGACAGATTGCCAGGTAGACAAACAAACAGACAGTCAGACAGATTGCCAGGTAGACAAACAGACAGACAGACAGACAGATGGCCAGGTTGACAAACAAACAGACAGTCAGACAGATGGCCAGGTTGACAAACAGACAGTCAGACAGATTGCCAGGTAGACAAACAGACAGATGTGTGAGAGGGTGTGTGTGAGAGAGAGGGTGTGTGTGAGAGAGAGGGTGTGTGTGAGAGAGAGAGAGGGTGTGTGTGAGAGAGAGAGGGTGTGTGTGAGAGAGAGAGAGGGTGTGTGTGTGAGAGAGAGGGTGTGTGTGTGAGAGAGGGTGTGTGTGAGAGAGAGGGTGTGTGTGTGTGAGAGAGAGGTGTGTGTGTGAGAGAGAGAAAGGTGTGTGTGTGTGAGAGAAAGGGTGTGTGTGTGAGAGAGAGGGTGTGTGTGTGAGAGAGAGGGTGTGTGTGTGAGAGGGTGAGAGAGAGGGTGTGTGAGAGAGGGTGAGAGAGGGTGTGTGAGAGGGGGTGTGTGTGTGTGTGAGAGGGGGTGTGGTGTGTGTGTGTGTGAGGGGGTGTGGGTGTGTGTGTGAGAGGGGGTGTGGGTGTGTGTGTGAGAGGGGGTGTGTGTGTGTGAGAGGGGGTGTGTGTGTGTGAGAGGGGGGTGTGTGTGTGTGAGAGGGGGGTGTGTGTGAGAGAGGGGGTGTGTGTGAGAGAGGGGGTGTGTGTGAGAGAGGGGTGTGTGTGTGAGAGGGGTGTGTGTGTGTGAGAGAGGGGTGTGTGTGTGAGAGAGGGGTGTGTGTGTGAGAGAGGGGGTGTGTGTGTGAGAGAGGGGTGTGTGTGTGAGAGAGGGGGTGTGTGAGAGAGAGGGTGTGTGTGTGTGTGTGAGAGGTGTGTGTGTGTGTGTGTGTGTGTGTGTGAGAGGGGGTGTGTGTGAGAGAGAGGGTGTGTGTGAGAGTGTGTGTGAGAGAGAGGGTGTGTGAGAGAGGTGTGTGTGAGAGAGGGTGTGTGTGAGAGAGGGTGTGTGTGTGGGAAGGGAGGGAGGGTGTGTGTGAGAGAGGGTGTGTGTGTGGGAGAGGGAGGGAGGGAGTGTGTGTGGGAGAGGGAGGGAGGGAGTGTGTGTGGGAGAGGGAGGGAGGGAGTGTGGGGAGGGAGGGAGGGAGGGAGTGTGTGTGGGAGAGGGAGGGAGTGTGTGTGGGAGAGGGAGGGAGGGAGGGTGTGTGTGTGGGAGAGAGGGAGTGTGGGAGGGAGAGAGGGAGTGTGTGTGTCAGAGAGGGAGAGGTTGTGTGTGAGGTTCTGCTAATGCATGCTCTGGGTGGGTGTACAGGTACACAGTGTGAAACTTCTCTATGTATCCTCATCATTACGGAGACTCAGGCTTTGGGTTTGGAGCATTAACGAAATGGACACTTCCTCACTGCAGGCATCTCTGTAGTCTCCCCATTCTCCTGGAACAGATGTGATAAGCTGTGAGCCTTGTCTCTCAGTCCGAGTGCAAGTACCCAGCTGTCAACCTACTCACTCTGGAGCCATGCCAATTAGTGGAAGGATAGTTGTACGTGTCCTGGAGGGTCAATACTGGACAGGGATGTGTGGAGGTTTTCAGACAGTCAGATCAAGCTGCTCAGAACAAGGCTGTGGGTTCTGTAACTGCATCGGGGCAGCAAGGTTAACAGAATTATGCTTTGACTTGTTTTTTTTCATTTTAAAATGTACACCGAATAAAAACCATTGACTTCAGAGTTTGGCAAACCGTACAACTCCATGCTCAAATGTTAACAGTTTCCACCGAGAAATGTGCAAAAGCAAATTGAGTGGAAGAACTGTGCAGATTCAAGCTTTAGTAACGGAAGTATTGTCAAAACTCACTTAAATAAATTTAAAAGAATGTGTTGTCAGATATGAAAATATAAAATATCGACACTGAACAAAAAGATCAACATGCAACAATTTTATAGTTACAGTTCAGATATGGCAATCAGCCAATTTAAATAAATACATTTGGCCCTAATCTATGGATTTCACATTATTGGGAATATAGATATGCATCTGTTGGTCACAGATACCTTAAAAAAAAGTATGGCCGTGGATCAGAAAACCAGTCAGTATCTGGGGTGACCACCATTTGCCTCATGCAGCGAGACGCATCTCTTTCATATAGAGTTGATCAGGCTGTTGATTGTTGGAATGTTGGCCCACTCAACTTCAATGGCTGTGTGAAGTTGCTGGATATTGGCGAGAACTGGGACACGCATACCTCGATCCAGAGCACCCCAAACGTGCTCAATAGGTGACATGTCTGGTGAGTATGCAGGCCATGGAAAAACTGGGACATTTTCAGGAATTGTGTACAGATCCTTGCGACATGGGGCCGTCAGTTATCATGCTGAAACATGAGGTGAGGGCGGAGGATTAATGGCACGACGATGGGCCTCTGGATCTCAAAACGATATATCTGAGCATTCAAATTGCCATTGATAAAATGCAATTGGAGGCGGTTTATGGTAGAGAAATTAAAATTAAATTATCTGGCTCTGGTGGACATTCCTGCTGTCAGCATGCCAATTCCACACACTCTCAAAACATTAAACCTATGTGGCATTGTCTTACAACTGCACATTTTAGAGTGCCATTTTCTTGTCCCCAGCACAAGGTGCACCTGTATAATGATCATGCTGTTTAATCAGCTCCTTGATATGCCACAGCTGTGAGGTGGATGGATTGTCTTGGCAAAAGAGAAATGCTCACTCAGGGATGTGCAATGTTTTTGTGAAATAAGCTTTCTGTGCGTGTGGAACATTTCTGGGATCTTTTATTTCTGCTCATGAAACATGGGACCAACACTTTACATGCTGCATTTATATTTTTGTTTGGTATATTTAGGTTATTGAGCTACAGTAAGTGAAATGGAATTACATCTGGTAGGGGAGTTACGGTAACAGCATGGGTCCCTGTCTAATCTATACTATGAATGTCCTCCTATGTTTGGACATCACAGCTCAACACATTTACATTTAAGTCATTTAGCAGACGCTCTTATCCAGAGCGACTTACAAATTGGTGCATTCACCTTATGACATCCAGTGGAACAGTCACTTTACAATAGTGCATCTAAATCTTAAAGGGGGGAGGTGAGAAGGATTACTTATCCTATCCTAGGTATTCCTTAAAGAGGTGGGGTTTCAGGTGTCTCCGGAAGGTGGTGATTGACTCCGCTGTCCTGGCGTCGTGAGGGGGTTTGTTCCACCATTGGGGGGGCCAGAGCAGCGAACAGTTTTGACTGGGCTGAGCAGGAACTGTACTTCCTCAGTGGTAGGGAGGCGAGCAGGCCAGAGGTGGATGAACGCAGTGCCCTTGTTTGGGTGTAGGGCCTGATCAGAGCCTGGAGGTACTGAGGTGCCGTTCCCCTCACAGCTCCGTAGGTAAGCACCATGGTCTTGTAGCGGATGCGAGCTTCAACTGGAAGCCAGTGGAGAGAGCGGAGGAGCGGGGTGACGTGAGAGAACTTGGGAAGGTTGAACACCAGACGGGCTGCGGCGTTCTGGATGAGTTGTAGGGGTTTAATGGCACAGGCAGGGAGCCCAGCCAACAGCGAGTTGCAGTAATCCAGACGGGAGATGACAAGTGCCTGGATTAGGACCTGCGCCGCTTCCTGTGTGAGGCAGGGTCGTACTCTGCGGATGTTGTAGAGCATGAACCTACAGGAACGGGCCACCGCCTTGATGTTAGTTGAGAACGACAGGGTGTTGTCCAGGATCACGCCAAGGTTCTTAGCGCTCTGGGAGGAGGACACAATGGAGTTGTCAACCGTGATGGCGAGATCATGGAACGGGCAGTCCTTCCCCGGGAGGAAGAGCAGCTCCGTCTTGCCGAGGTTCAGCTTGAGGTGGTGATCCGTCATCCACACTGATATGTCTGCCAGACATGCAGGGATGCGATTCGCCACCTGGTCATCAGAAGGGGGAAAGGAGAAGATTAATTGTGTGTCGTCTGCATAGCAATAATAGGAGAGACCATGTGAGGTTATGACAGAGCCAAGTGACTTGGTGTATAGTGAGAATAGGAGAGGGCCTAGAACAGAGCCCTGGGGGACACCAGTGGTGAGAGCGCGTGGTGAGGAGACAGATTCTCGCCACGCCACCTGGTAGGAGCGACCTGTCAGTTAGGACGCAATCCAAGCGTGGCCGCGCCGGAGATGCCCAACTCGGAGAGGGTGGAGATCTCTGATGGTTCACAGTATCGAAGGCAGCCGATTCTAGAAGGATGAGAGCAGAGGAGAGAGAGTTAGCTTTAGCAGTGAGGAGCGCCTCCGTGATACAGAGAAGAGCAGTCTCAGTTGAATGACTAGTCTTGAAACCTGACTGATTTGGATCAAGAAGGTCATTCAGAGAGAGATAGCGGGAGAGCTGGCCAAGGACGGCACGTTCAAGAGTTTTGGAGAGAAAAGAAAGAAGGGATACTGGTCTGTAATTGTTGACATCGGAGGGTCGAGTGTAGGTTTTTCAGAAGGGGTGCAACTCTCGCTCTCTTGAAGATGGAAGGGACGTAGCCAGCGGTCAGGGATGAGTTGATGAGCGAGGTGAGGTAAGGGAGAAGGTCTCCGGAAATGGTCTGGAGAAGAGAGGAGGGGATAGGGTCAAGCGGGCAGGTTGTTGGGCGGCCGGCCGTCACAAGACGCGAGATTTCATCTGGAGAGAGAGGGAGAAAGAGGTCAGAGCACAGGGTAGGGCAGTGTGAGCAGAACCAGCGGTGTTGTTTGACTTAGCAAACGAGGATCGGATGTCGTTGACCTTCTTTTCAAAATGGTTGACGAAGTCATCTGCAGAGAGGGAGGAGGGGGGAGGAGGATTCAGGAGGGAGGAGAAGGTGGCAAAGAGCTTCCTAGGGTTAGAGGCAGATGCTTGGAATTTAGAGTGGTGGAAAGTGGCTTTAGCAGAGACAGAGACAGAGGAGGGAGGAAAATGCCAGGTCCGCAGGGAGGCGAGTTTCCGAAAGGATGCCAGGTCCGAGCCACGGAGAGGGCAGAGGATTAAGTCAAAGGATGCAGAGAGGGAGGAGAGGAGGGTACAGAATAGGAGATAGGTTGGAGAAGGTTTGAGCAGAGGGAAGAGATGATATCTTTTACTCTTTACTGTATTGAACTCTGCTATCCAAACTTGTGAAACATACTTCTATGATTTTCACTACGTAAAAGTATGTGGAATCCTGATCATCCAACATCTCATTCCAAAATCATCAGCATTAATATGGAGTTGGTACCCCCTTCCCTTTGCTGCTGTAACAGATGTTGGAACATTGCTGCGGGGACTTCCATTCAGCCATGAGCGTTAGTGAGGTCGGGCACTGATGTTGGGCGATTAGGTCTGGCTCGCAGTCTGCGTTCCAATTCATCCCAAAGGTGTTAGATGGGGTTGAGGTCAGGGCTCTGTGCAGGCCAGTCAAGATCTTCCACACAGATCTTGACAAACCATTTCTGTATGGACCTCGCTTTGTGCACGGGGGCATTGCCATGCAAAAACAGGAAAGGGCCTTCCCCAAACTGAAGTAAAGAGTTGTTTAGAATGTCATTGTATGCTGTAACATTAAGATTTCCCTTCATTGCCCCAGACCATTATTTATCCTCCACCAAACTTTACAGTTGTTACTATGCATTTGTGCCGGCGACGTTCTCCTGGCATCGGCCAAACCTAGATTTGTCCGTCAGACCACCAGATAGTTAAGCGTGATCCATCACTCCAGAGAAGGCGTTTCCAATGGCGGTGAGCTTCACACCACTCAAGCTGACGTTTGGCATTGCGCATGGTGACCTTAGGCTTGTTTGCGGCTGCTCGGCCATGGAAACCCATTTCATGAAGCTCTCGACGAGCAGTTATTGTGCTGATGTTGCTTCCAGAGGCAGTTTTGAACTGGGTAGTGAGTGTTCCAACCGAAGACAGATGATTTTTACTCGCTTCAGCACTCGGTGTTCCTGTTCTGCGAGCTTGTGGCCTACCACTTCATGGCTGAGCCGTTGTGGCTCCTAGACGTTTCCACTTCACAATAACAGCACTTGCAGTTGACCGGGGCAGCTCTAGCAGGGCAGAAATTTGACAAACTGACTTGTTGGTGAGGTGGCATCGTATGACAATGCCACTTTGGAAGTCACTGAGCTCTTCAGTAAGGCCATTTTACTGCCGATGTTTGTCTATGGAGATTGCATGGAGGTGTGTTCGATTTTGTACACCTTTCAGCAACAGGTGTGGCTGAAATTGCCGAATCTACAAATTTGAAGGGGTGTCTACATAGTTTTGTGTGTAGATTCAGATATGGTCCAGTCTGTTTAGGCCAGGGTGGACTGAGCTCAGAATGCCGGTTACACTGAATGGAAAGACAGGGCTCATGGCTAGGTGTCAGTAAGAGCTGGGAGAAGTGACATTAACTGGCAGGGGAGGGATTGTCCAGACTCAGACTGTTATAACACTTGACCAAAAGACAACCAAGACAAATTAAACGGCTATGAGTTGAACATAACAGTATGCCAGTGGAAGGGAAGACCGTAGCAGTTGACCCAACTGTTCTGTGACAACTACGATTTCCCATTGTAGCCAGTTCAATTGCAGTAATTGAATTGAAGTAATTCTTTATTTAGTTTTTTTTTTTTTTTTTGGGGGGGGGTAAATCATTTGAATCACTTTAATTCATTAACAAAATTGATATCAGTGACGTCAGTAACTAATTGGTAGGTCTACGATTGATTTACTTGTTCGTTCTCATTTTTTTGGTATCAAAGAAATGTGTGTTTTGGTAAAGAATTACAAGGCACAAAGCAATATTTTAAACTTAGAGGGTAAACAACTTCTGAATATGTGTTGATATTAGTTGGCAGGATAAATGAAGACTTTTTCTGGTAGATGTTTTATAAGACTCATTTTCTATCTGTTTATCCAGAAATCAAAGCCTTATGCCAAATGTTTCAAATGTATCTATGCCTTCATTTCCCCAAAATATTGACTTTTAGCCTTCATTTGACACCCAATTTGATTTGCTCCCATGAACATGGGTCCTTTTACATGGAAATGCCCATAGGCCACAGACTTTGACTAGGTGTTGATGGTATGTCAGAGCGTCTGCTTCTTCAATGCAGAGCTGAGATGGAATCCTGTGTGTGTGGGTGTGGGTGTGTGTGTGTGTGTGTGTGTGTGTGTGTTAGGGCTGGGAATTGCCAGGGACCACATGATACGGTATTATCACGATACTTATGTCCCAATGCGATGTGTATTGTGATTCGATACTGTGATTTAATTTATTTATTGTTATTCCATGTTCCAAACATATTGCTCACCATATGTCTGCTGCAGAGGGACAAGAGAACCATGAGAAAACAAGTGTTGATCAGTCATGGAAATAAAGTGCTGAAAACAAACAGTCTCCCTATATAACAAGATGGAGAACGAGCTCTGAAGGAAAGATACTGGAGTTTAGGTGCAGGTACAGCCAACTACCACAAATGATATTGTGACAATGTATATATATCTTCTTCCGGCGCCGACTGAGATGGCCGCCTCGCTTCGCGTTCCTAGGAAACTATGCAGTTTTTTGTTTTTTTACGTGTTATTTCTTACATTAGTACCCCAGGTCATCTTAGGTTTCATTACATACAGTCCAAGATGAAATGAACTACTGAATATAAGATCAGCGTCAACTCACCATCAGTAGGACCAAGAATATGTTTTCCGCGACGCGGATCCTGTGTTCTGCCTTACAAACAGGACAACGGAATAGATCGCATGCAGCGACCCACGGAAACGACTCCGAAAAAGAGGGAAACGAGGCGGTGTTCTGATCAGACTCCGAAAAAGGGCACATCGCGCACCACTCCCCAGCATTCTTCTTGCCAATGCCCAGTCAGGTAGGAAGAAACTCCCTAGAAAGGCCAAAACCTAGGAAGAAACCCTAGAGAGGAACCGGGCTATGTGGGGTGGCCAGTCCTCTTCTGGCTGTGCCGGGTAGAGATTATAACAGAACGTGACCAAGATGTTCAAATGTTCATAAATGACCAGCATGGTTGAATAATAGTAAGGCAGAACAGTTGAAACTGGAGCAGGAGCATGGCCAGGTGGACTGGGGACAGCAAGGAGTCCTTGACAACAAGGTTGACGAAATCCGAGCAAGGGTGGCATTCCAGAGGGACATCAGAGACTGCAACGTTCTCTGCTTCACGGAAACATGGCTTACTGGGAAGACTCTATCCGATGCGGTGCAGCCAACGGGTTTCTCCATGCATCGCACCGACAGAAACAAACATCTCTCTGGTAAGAAGAGTGGCGGGGGCGTATTCCTCATGACTTAACGGGACATGGTGTGATGAAGGAAACATACAGGAACTCAAATCCTTCTGTTCACCTGATTTAGAATTCCTCACAATCAAATGTAGACCGCATTATCTTCCAAGAGAATTCTCTTCGATTATAATCACAGCCGTATATATCTCCCCCAAGCAGACACATCGATGGCTCTGAACGAACTTTATTTAACTCTTTGCAAACTGGAAACCATTTATCCGGAGGCTGCATTCATTGTAGCTGGGGATTTTAACAAAGCTAATCTGAAAACAAGAATCCCTAAATTTTATCAGCATATCGATTGCGCAACCAGGGGTGGTAAAACCTTGGATCATTGTTACTCTAACTTCCGCGACGCATATAAGGCCCCGCCCCGCCCCCTTTCGGAAAAGCTGACCACGACTCCATTTTGCTGATCCCTGCCTACAGGCAGAAGCTAAAACAAGAGGCTCCCACGCTGAGGTCTGTCCAACGCTGGTCAGACCAAGCTGACTCTACACTCCAAGACTGCTTCCATCACGTGGACTGGGACATGTTTCGTATTGCGTCAGATGAAAATATTGACGAATAAGCTGATTCGGTGTGCGAGTTCATTAGAACGTGCGTCGAAGATGTCGTTCCCATAGCAACGATAAAAACATTCCCAAACCAGAAACCGTGGATTGATGGCAGCATTCGCGTGAAACTGAAAGCGCGAACCACTGCTTTTAATCAGGGCAAGGTGTCTGGTAACATGTCTGAATATAAACTATGCAGCTATTCCCTCCGCAAGGCTATTAAACAAGCTAAGCGTCAGTACAGAGACAAAGTGGAATCTCAATTCAATGGCTCAGACACGAGGCATGTGGCAGGGTCTACAGTCAATAACGGACTACAAGAAGAAACCCAGCCCAGTCACGGACCAGGATGTCTTGCTCCCAGGCAGACTAAATAACTTTTTTGCCCGCTTTGAGGACAATACAGTGCCACTGACACGGCCTGCAACGAAAACATGCGGTCTCTCCTTCACTGCAGCCGAGGTAAGACATTTAAACGTGTTAACCCTCGCAAGGCTGCAGGCCCAGACAGCATCCCCAGCCGCGCCCTCAGAGCATGCGCAGACCAGCTGGCCGGTGTGTTTACGGACATATTCAATCAACCCCTATACCAGTCTGCTGTTCCCACATGCTTCAAGAGGGCCACCATTGTTCCTGTTCCCAAGAAAGCTAAGGTAACTGAGCTAAACGACTACTGCCCCGTAGCACTCACTTCCGTCATCATGAAGTGCTTTGAGAGACTAGTCAAGGACCATATCACCTCCACCCTACCTGACACCCTAGACCCACTCCAATTTGCTTACCGCCCAAATAGGTCCACAGACGATGCAATCTCAACCACACTGCACACTGCACACTGCACACTGCCCTAACCCACCTGGACAAGAGGAATACCTATGTGAGAATGCTGTTCATCTACTACAGCTCGGCATTCAACACCATAGTACCCTCCAAGCTCGTCATCAAGCTCGAGACCCTGGGTCTCGACCCCGCCCTGTGCAACTGGGTACTGGACTTCCTGACGGGCCGCCCCCAGGTGGTGAGGGTAGGCAACATCTCCCCGCTGATCCTCAACACGGGGGCCCCACAAGGGTGCGTTCTGAGCCCTCTCCTGTTCACCCACGACTGCGTGGCCACGCCGCCTCCAACTCAATCATCAAGTTTGCGGACGACACAACAGTGGTAGGCTTGATTACCAACAACGACGAGACGGCCTACAGGGAGGAGGTGAGGGCCCTCTGAGTGTGGTGTCAGGAAAATAACCTTACACTCAACGTCAACAAAACTAAGGAGATGATTGTGGACTTCAGGAAACAGCAGAGGGAACACCCCCCTATCCACATCGATGGAACATTAGTGGAGAGGGTAGCAAGTTTTAAGTTCCTCGGCATACACATCACAGACAAACTGAATTGGTCCACTCACACTGACAGCGTCGTGAAGAAGGCGCAGCAGCGCCTCTTCAACCTCAGGAGGCTGAAGAAATTCGGCTTGTCACCAAAAGCACTCACAAACTTCTACAGATGCACAATCGAGAGCATCCTGGCGGGCTGTATCACCGCCTGGTACGGCAACTGCTCCGCCCTCAACCGTAAGGCTCTCCAGAGGGTAGTGAGGTCTGCACAACGCATCACCGGGGGCAAACTACCCGCCCTCCAGGACACCTACACCACCCGATGTTACAGGAAGGCCATAAAGATCATCAAGGACATCAACCATCCGAACCACTGCCTGTTCACCCCGCTATCATCCAGAAGGCGAGGTCAGTACAAGTGCATCAAAGCTGGGACTGAGAGACTGAAAAACAGCTTCTATCTCAAGGCCATCAGACTGTTAAACAGCCACCACTAACATTGAGTGGCTGCTGCCAACACACTGTCATTGACACTGACCCAACTCCAGCCACTTTAATAATGGGAATTGATGGGAAATGATGTAAATATATCACTAGCCACTTTAAACAATGCTACCTTATATAATGTTACCCTACATTATTAATCTCATATGCATATGTATATACTGTACTCTATATCATAGACTGCATCCTTATGTAATACATGTATCACTAGCCACTTTAACTATGCCACTTTGTTTACTTTGTCTACATACTCATCTCATATGTATATACTGTACTCGATACCATCTACTGTATGCTGCTCTGTACCATCACTCATTCATATATCCTTATGTACATATTCCTTATCCCCTTACACTGTGTATAAGACAGTAGTTTTGGAATTGTTAGTTAGATTACTTATTGGTTATCACTGCATTGTTGGAACTAGAAGCACAAGCATTTCGCTACACTCTCATTAACATCTGCTAACCATGTGTATGTGACAAATAAAATTTGACAAAACTATACGATATTTTATTTATTTTAATTTTACCAGGCAAGTCAGTTAAGAACAAATTCTTATTTTCAATGACGGCCTAGGAACAGTGGGTTAACTGCCTGGGGCAGAACAACAGATTTGTACCTTGTCAGCTCGGGGATTCGAACTTGTAACGTTTCGGTTACCAGTCCAACGCTCTAACCATTAGGCTACCCTGCCACCCCAATAATATTCTCGATACGTTAGTGTAGTACTTTTTCAACGCCGATACCGATTATTGGAGGACCAAAAAAAGCAGATACCGATAAATCGGCCGATTAAAAAAATAAATAAAAAAATATAAAAAAAACATATTATATATATATTATAATAATAATAATAAAAAAACAACCTTTTTGCCATATTTTTAATTTGTAATAATGACATTACAACAATGCTGAATGAACACTTATTTTAACTTAATATAATACATCAATAAATTCAATTTAGCCTCAAATAAATAAACATGTTTAATTTGGTTTAGATTGTTTTTGCACTAAGTGTTGGAGAAGAAAGTAATATGTGCCATGTAAAATACGTGGCATGTAAAAAAGCTAACGTTTAAGTTCCTTGCTCAGAATATATCGGTTCTCATGTAACATGAGACTTCAATATTCCCAGGTAAGAGGTTTGGGGTTGTAGTTATAGTATTTATAGTATTCTCTCTATACAATTGGTATTTCATATACCTTTGACTATTGGATGTTCTTATAGGCACTATAGTATTGCCAGTGTAACAGTATAGCTTCCGTCCCCCTCCTCGCCCCTACCTGGGCTTGAACCAGGAACAGATCGACAACAGCCACACTCGAAGCATCGTTACCCATAGCTCCACAAAAGCCGCGGCCATTGCAGCGCAAGGGGAATAACTACTCCAAATCTAAAAGCGAGTGACGTTTGAAACAGTATTAGCGCACACCCAGCTAACTAGCTAGACATTTCACATTGGTTACACCAGCCATTAGGCTGATAGGCATAAACAGCGCTGTGCTTGCGAAGAACTGCTGGCAAAATGCACAAAAGTGCTGTTTGAATGAATGACTGGCCTGCTGCTGCTCAGTCAGACTGCTCTATCAAATCGGACTTAATTATAACATAATAACACACAGAAATACGAGCCGTAGGTCATTAATATGATCGAATCTGAAAACTATCATTTCGAAAACAAAACGTTTATTATTTCAGTGAAATATAGAACCGTTCAGTATTTTATCTAATGGGTGGCATCCCTAAGTATAAATATTCTTGTGACATTGCACAGCCTTCAATGTATGTCATAATTACGTAAAATTCTGGCAAATTAGTTCGCAATGAGCCAGGCTGCCCGAACTGTTGCATATACCCTGACTCTGCGTGCAA
This sequence comes from Oncorhynchus gorbuscha, assembly GCF_021184085.1. Classification (NCBI taxonomy): domain Eukaryota; kingdom Metazoa; phylum Chordata; class Actinopteri; order Salmoniformes; family Salmonidae; genus Oncorhynchus; species Oncorhynchus gorbuscha. The sequence goes on from NC_060195.1 coordinate 30,371,786, forward strand.
TGAACGCAAGAGAAATGACACTAGTTCCCCTGGTTAATATTGCCTGCTAAACTGAATCAGTAGTTTATAACTAGTGTTTTTTTTTATAAGAAGTTTAATGCTAGCTAGCAATTTACCTTGGTTCTACTGCATTTGCGTAACAGGCAGGCTACTCGTAGAGTGCAATGGTTAGAGCGTTGGACCAGTTAACTGTAAGGTTGCAAGATTGGATCCCCCGAGCTGACAAGGTGAAAATCTGTCGTTCTGCCCCTGAACGAGTCAGTTAACCCACTGTTCCCAGGCCGTCATGGAAAATAAGAATGTGTTCTTAACTGACTTGCCTAGTTAAATAAAGGTATAAAAAAAATGAAATTGGCCATTCTGATTAATCAGTTGACCTCTAGTTCTTACAGTATAGCTTCATCTCTGGTTTCCCAGGTTACCAGGATTAGTTGGAGTAGAAGGTAAGTTGATGATGTCAGTGCTGGGTTTCAGTGTTGGGTTGTAGGTTGTTGTTAGGTTAAGGTTAGGTTGTTTGTGCTCTCTCTCTCTGTCAGTAGTGTAGTGTGAAGCATTGTGGTCTCTCTGTCAGTGTTTGTAGTGTGAATGATTCTTGTCTCTCGTGTGAATTATTGTGCTCTCTCTCTGTCAGTGTTTGTAGTGTGAATGATTGTGCTCTCTCTCTGTCAGTGTTTGTAGTGTGAATGATTGTGCTCTCTCTCTGTCAGTGTTTGTAGTGTGAATGATTGTGCTCTCTCTCTGTCAGTGTTTGTAGTGTGAATGATTGTGCTCTCTCTCTGTCAGTGTTTGTAGTGTGAATGATTGTGCTCTCTCTGTCAGTGTTTGTAGTGTGAATGATTGTGCTCTCTCTCTGTCAGTGTTTGTAGTGTGAATGATTGTGCTCTCTCTCTGTCAGTGTTTGTAGTGTGAATGATTGTGCTCTCTCTCTGTCAGTGTTTGTAGTGTGAATGATTGTGCTCTCTCTCTGTCAGTGTTTGTAGTGTGAATGATTGTGCTCTCTCTCTGTCAGTGTTTGTTGTGTGAATGATTGTGCTCTCTCTCTGTCAGTGTTTGTAGTGTGAATGATTGTGCTCTCTCTCTGTCAGTGTTTGTAGTGTGAATGATTGTGCTCTCTCTCTGTCAGTGTTTGTAGTGTGAATGATTGTATTTTGGGTTTGTGATGTATTAGTTTTATGCTTGTCTCTGTTTTTCTCACATCTTTGAGTTTCTCTCTCTGAGTGTTTGACCGCGTGTCAACAGTCGTGTTTCTTAGGGACAAAAGAGCAAACGTAACACACTTCGGCCTAACCACCTCCCTGCCTGAAACACACACACACACACACACACACACACACACACACACACACCACTTTCATGGACAGTTGGACACCACACATTATGACAGGTTTTGTCACATACTGTCTGTGGTCAACCTAATGATGAATCCACTTCCCACTTTATAGTTGGAAACTATAACCAGGTGTGAGTGTCTGAAATGCACAGTGAGGAAATGGGCTTTGACCTCAAGTCAAAATGTAATTGTTGTCTACACAGATTTGCAGATGTTATCGCAGGTGCAACAAAATGCTTGTTTCCAACAGTAATACTACCTAACAATACAAAATACACAAGATAAAAACAATGAAATGGAGACATTTCTGAACCAGCAATTGTCTGGAATATAGACTGAGTAAACAACTTTAAGAAGACCTGCGCTTTCCATGACATCAACTGATCAGGTGAAAGCTATGCTCCCTTATTGATGTCACTTGTTAAATCAATTTCAATCAGTGAAGATGAATGGGAGGAGACGGGTTAAATACATATTTTTAAGCCTTGAGAAAATTGAGACCTGGATTGTGTTTGTGTGCCATTCAGAGGGTGAATGTGCAAGATAAAAGATTGAAGTTCTTTTGAACAGGGTATGGTAGTAGGTGCTAGTTTGTGTCAAGAACTGCAATGATGCAGGGTTTTTCACACTCAACAGTTTCCTGTGTGTATCAAGAATTGTCCTCCAGCCAACTTGACACAACTGTGGGAAGCATTGGAGTCAACATGGGCCAGCATCCCTGTGGAACACATTTGACACCTTGTAGAGTTCATGCCCTGACGAATTGAGGCTGTTCTGAGGGCAAATGGTGTGTAAAGACAGTATATGAATTGAAACGATGCGTACAGCAGTAGTTATATAGGATGAGCCATGATTAGAATACAGTATATACATATAAAGTGGGTTAAACAGTATGTAAACATTATTGGACATAGGGCAAAGTCTTTTAAGGTGCAGGGTAGAGGGCTGGGTGGTAGCTGGACATAAACAGTGACTAAGGTTCAGGGCAGGGTACTGGGCGGAGGGTGGCTAGTGGTGACTCTCCAGAGGGTAGTGAGGTCTGCACAACGCATCACCGGGGGCAAATTACCTGCCCTCCAGGACACCTACACCACCCGATGTCACAGGAAGGCAATAAAGATCATCAAGGACAACAACCACCGAGCCACTGCCTGTTCACCCCGCTATCATCCAGAAGGCGATGTCAGTACAGGTGCATCAAAGCTGGGACCGAGACTGAAAAACAGCTTCTATCTCAAGGCCATCAGACTGTTAAACAGCCACCACTAACATTGAGTGGCTGCTGCCAACACACTGACTCAACTCCAGCCACTTTAATAATGGGAATTGATGGGAATTGATGTAAAATATATCTCTAGCCACTTTAAACAATGCTACTTAATATAATGTTTACATACCCTACATTATTCATCTCATATGTATACATATATAATGTACTCTCTATCATCTACTGCATCTTTATGTAATACATGTATCACTAGCCACTTTAAACTATGCCACTTTGTTTACATACTCATCTCATATGTATATACTGTTCTCGATACCATCTACTGCATCTTGCCTATGCCCATCTGTACCATCACTCATTCATATATCTTTATGTACATATTCTTTATCCCTTTACACTTGTGTGTGTATAAGGTAGTCGTTTTGGAATTGTTAGTTAGATTACTTGTTGGTTATTACTGCATTGTCGGAACTATAAGCACAAGCATTTCGCTACGCTCGCATTAACATCTGCTAACCACGTGTATGTGACAAATAAAATTTGATTTGATTTAGATTTGTTTAACAGTCTGATGGTCTGGAGATAGAAGCTGTTTATCGATGTTTCGGTCCCAGCTTTGATACACCTGTACTGTCTCCTTGGGGGTCAGGGTTATTTTCTATTTGTGTACTGAGTCTCTGGTAAGAAAGTTCCTCTGGGGTCATCTGAGGGGTGTTTGACAGAGGTGTATGTGTTGTAGGAAAGCTGCTTGTGTTTCCTAGATAGCATCCCTACAGTGGTAAAACATTTTACAAAAAAATACCCCTTTTCTCCCCACTTTCATGATATGCTATTGGTCGTAAGTCTTGTCCTATCGCTGCAACTCCCGTACGCTCTGGAGAGGCGAAGGTCGAGAGCCATGCGCCCTTCGAACCGCGACCCTGCCAAGTCGCGCTGCTTCTTGACACACTGCTCGCTTAACCCGGAAGCCAGCCGCACCAATGTGTCAGAGGAAACACTGTACAACTAGCGACCGTGTCAGCGTGCACACGCCCGGCCTGCCACAGGTGTCGCGAGATCGCGATGGGACAAAACCCTCTCATAACCCGGACGGCGTGGGGATAATTTTGTGCCGCCTCATGGATCTCCTGGTCACAGACGGCTGCGACACAGCCCGGGATATAACCCGGGTCTGTAGTGGCGCCTCAAGCACTGCGATGCAGTGCCTTACATGCCTACCACCCCGCTCGCATGCACGAGTCCTGCAAAATACATTGCTACATGTTATTCAGTCATTGCACCCACACTGCTCGCGCAGCGCGTCAACCAGTGTCTGTGTAGCCAGGTGCTAAAATATAACTTATTATTTGTGATGCTTAATGCGCTGCAAGTCCTGCCTCTCCCATCTCCTCATTTGGTTTTTAGGAGCATATACCCACGTGGGTTATTGAAAGATGAACTGAGGTCCACAATTCAGTCAGTGGTGTTAATGTACCTTTAAAGTTGGTTGTCAATCGCCATATATAGTCCAATGAAGAACCCTGAAGGAGGATAGATGACTAGAAACAATTCGGATGACCGTTTTGTGTGGATTAATTGTCGGAGTAGAGGACCTTGTGCATTTCAGGTAAAATAACTCAATGTTTATATCCCAGGACAAATTAGCTAGAAACAGCAAGCCAGCTAAATAAGACATTCACCAGCTAGCTAAATTGCCATAAATGTTTAATGCTTTTCGACCTGCCCCCAAATTAATTTAGTTGGTTCCAAGTTTTGATATTTCAACTTGCGTTTCCTGGTCTCATCTGGTGTGGGGGGACTAAGTCAACGTGCGCACGATGGTGCACGCCGACTGTCTGGTCAGCATCTTAGACTGCTGCGCCACTCGGGAGGCCTGTACTTAAGGTTTTCAATATGTCAGTATGACTTCCTGTTGAACCTGTAAACAGGAGACGTTGTCACGGTAACACAGGCCTGCCATCCCGTGACATCATCACTCAGCAGAGCACAGCTTCCACCTAGGGAGCCATGGCAACCCTGTAAGCACCCATATCAACAGTCAGTGTAGATTACAATACACACACAATCTCCTGCTTTATCCACCATTCCATCGGTCTCTCACTCTCTCCGAGAGCCATTTTGTCCTTCTCTGTTACTATAAATAGTGTTAGGGTTAAATAAGTATCTAACTAGTACTAGTTTTCCCATGACATCACTGCTGTTTTATGTTCTGGCTACAGAAAGGATCTCAAAATAGTCCTGTCCAGGAGAGGGAAAGAGTGAATGAGAATGAGATCATGAGGAAAATAATGTGGTTGTTAATGAATTGAAGGTGTTAAATACTTAGGCATGTAAGTTGGGTCAATTCACTTAACTCATTGTGGCATTACTATACTATGGAAAATGTTGCCTCTGACCAACACTGGCTGTAAAATCAATATCAAGCTGAATGTCTGTGTGCTGTCTCATTTTCTAGCTCTCTCTCTCTCCCTCTAGCTCTCTCTCTCCCTCTAGCTCTCTCTAGCTCTCGCTCTAGCTTTCTCTCTCTCTCCCTTGCTCTCTCTAGCTCTCCCTCTCTCTCCCTCTAGCTCTCTCTCCCTTGCTCTCCCTCTAGCTCTCTCTCTCCCTCTAGCTCTCTCTCCCTCTAGCTCTCTCTCCCTTGCTCTCTCTAGCTCTCGCTCTTGCTCTAGCTTTCTCTCTCTCCCTTGCTCTCTCTAGCTCTCGCTCTAGCGCTCTCTCTCTCCCTTGCTCTCTCTAGCTCTCTCTAGCTCTCTCTAGCTCTCTCTAGCTCTCTCTCTCTCTCTCTAGCTCTCTCTCTCTCCCTTGCTCTCTCTAACTCTCTCTCTAGCGCTCTCTCTCTAGCTCTCTCTCTCTCTCCCTTGCTCTCTCTAACTCTCTCTCTAGCGCTCTCTCTCTCTCCCTTGCTCTCTCTAGCTCTCGCTCTAGCGCTCTCTCTCTCTCTCCCTTGCTCTCTCTAGCTCTCGCTCTCTCTAGCTCTCGCTCTCTCTAGCTCTCGCTCTAGCGCTCTCTCTCTCTCTCCCTTGCTCTCTCTAGCTCTCGCTCTCTCTAGCTCTCGCTCTAGCGCTCTCTCTCTCTCTCCCTTGCTCTCTCTAGCTCTCGCTCTCTCTAGCTCTCGCTCTAGCGCTCTCTCTCTCTCCCTTGCTCTCTCTAGCTCTCGCTCTAGCGCTCTCTCTCTCCCTTGCTCTCTCTAGCTCTCGCTCTAGCTCTCGCTCTAGCTTTCTCTTACTTGCTCTCTTTCTCTCTCATTCTATTTATCACAGCTCTCTTACACACACACACACACACGTGTCTTGTAGTTCTGGCTGATATGGTGAGTGGAGCTGTGCATTACTAGTGACAGCGCTAGGAGAGGCTGACTGACTCCATAATGTTCTTAAACACGTACTTCTGTTTGTTCACTAAGTTTCAGAGGAACCACAAGCACCAAGTTCTGTGATTCTTTCTGCCTTTGTTTACCCATGGTCCTTTGGGAACTCATTGAGTGCCTGTGATTTTTAGACTTTGTTTTTGTGTGTTTTTTTCTTATTGCGTGCATATTTGTGATGTTCCTGTACGTCTAGTGAAGGTCTCCTGAGGAACGCAGACTGGTGCCCTGTTCGTCTCATCTCTTTCTCTTTACTCAGTTCGGCTGAGTGCCTGCCTGCCAGGGTGAAGGCTACGTCTCTGTCTGCCTCTCAATATTTATTTTTACTTTTGTACTCTTTCGCGCTCAGATATATACAAAAATACACTGTTTCCTGTCTGATTACCCTGAGTTCCTTTTTCTGTGGCTGATGTTTCTGGCCTTGTGGGTTAAATGGCACCAATTTGGCATCGGCTGGTTTAATTAACAATAGTTGCACGTATGTTTTTGTGGGTGTGCGTCATGTCAGTGTAAGAGGAAACGGACCTGTAGAGTAGAGGCCGATCAGATCAGTGTTCACTGCAAGTGGCGACTACCAATTAGCCTCGTCAACACACTGAGCGTGGTTACATGCACACAATTATACGATGACTGTGGATTGTCAGATTAATATGATGGTTTAAAATAGAGGTCGACCGACTAATCGGAATGGCCGATTTTTAAAGCTTTCATAACAATCGGAAATCTGTATTTTTGGGCGCGGATTATTATTATTATTATGTATAATTTTTTTTACACCTTTATTTAATCTTTATTTAATCTTTATTTAATCTTTATTTAACGAGGCAAGTCAGCTAAGAACACATTATTATTTTCAATGACGGCCTCGGAACAGTGGGTTAACTGCCTTGTTCAGGGGCAGAACGACAGATTTTCATCTTGTCAGCTCGGGGCATCCAATCTTGCAACCTTAACTAGTCCAACGCAATAACGACCTGCCTCTCTCTCGTTGCACTCCAACAAGGAGTTACGTGAATGCAGTAAGCCAAGGTAAGTTGCTAGCTAGCATTAAACGTATCTCATAAAAAACAATCAATCATAATCACTAGTTAACTACACATGGTTGATGATATTATCTAGCGTGTCCTGCGTTGCAGTCAAGTATCTGACTGAGTGGCGGTAGGCAGAAGCAGGCGCGTAAACATTAATTCAAACAGCACTTTCGTGCCTTTTGCCAGTAGCTCTTCGTTGTGCGTCAAGCATTGCGCTGTTTATGACTTCAAGCCTATCAACTCCCGAGATGAGGCTCGTGTAACCGAAGTTAAATGGCTAGCTAATTAGCGCGTGCTAATTGTCGTTGTGTTGCTGGTTCGAGCCCAGGGAGGAGCGAGGAGAGGGACGGAAGCTATACTGTTACACTGGCAATACTAAAGTGCCTATAAGAACATCCAATAGTCAAAGGTTAATGAAATGCAAATGGTATAGAGGGAAATGGTCCTATAATTCCTATAATAACAAGAACCTAAAACTTCTTACCTGGGAATATTGAAGATATGTTAAAAGGAACCACCAGCTTTCATATGTTCTCATGTTCTGAGCAAGGAACTGAAATGTTAGATTTCTTACATGGCACATATTTTACATGGAACATATTGCACTTTTACTTTCTTCTCCAACACTTTGTTTGTGCATTATATAAACCAAATTGAAAATGTTTCATTATTTATTTGAGGCTAAATTGATTTTATTGATGTTTTATATTAAGTTTAAAATAAGTGTTCATTCAGTATTGTCGTAATTGTCATTATTACAAAAAAATAAAATAAATTATCGGTATCAGCTTTTATGGGCCTCCAATAATCGGTATCGGCGTTGAAAAATCATAATCGGTCGACCTCTAGTTTAAAATGTTTACATGCTTTGCAAGAAGAATCATTTTCTTAATAATCCTGTTTCCAGGGACACATCTGAAATCGGGCTTCCTGATAGGATTTAAATCACCAATCAGAATGAACACTACCACCGCGACCATGTTATTGTGGGGAAACCTATTTCATTCTGAGTTCAGACATGTGAAAACTATTTCTAAACTGACTTCAGTTTTTACCAATGCTGACACATGCACTAATAACCCACTGGACTGCCAACTTAAGCTGTTTACATGTCCTGATCATTTGAAAGATTGCTCAGAAAACCAGGTGTTTTAATCGGCATGTGCTTGGTCTCTGGTTAAAATCCCTGAGCCAACTTGGTGAAACATCTGTCGTTGTCATGTAAATATGACTATTTCTATACTCGGCCTACTGCCATAGTTTAATATCAGTGTAATATCCAATTATTAGTGTGCTTGTAAACATCCTCAGCGACTGTATCAGAACATAACTAGAGGGCAATGTGTACTATAGTAGGACAAGCCGTCTCATTACCAGCTCTGTCTGCTTCCCCAATGGCACCCCATTCTCTTTCTAGTGCACTATTGACCAGGGCCCGGGCATATGACCAGGGCATATGGAGTCACTGTATTTTTGACACTTCTAGGCCAGTGGTTCCCAACCTTTTTGGGTTACTGTACCACCACGGTACATTGTCCTCTGCACGGAGTAGCCCTGAACTACCTCCTGGTTTGATACTTTTTAACCAGTAAGCCTATGGTCTCATGGTTCTACTACCCCCTGTGGGTCATCCTAGTACCCCTGGATGGGAAACGCTGATCTAGGCCTACATCAGATCAGAGCATCTTTCATGCCCGTGTGATGGTGCCTCTTTAAGCTTGGCGACAACTAGGCTCGGACACTGGCTGTAGGGGACATATTTCAACGTAATCCCTGCTTACTGTTTACCCTTTTGAGCCAGTGCTGCGCCTCCCTGTGTGATAGCATCTATGTTATCTACAACAATGTGCAGTCGGTTTGTGTACGTGTCTGTATGTGTTCACAGTTCACACGAGTGTGTTTGAAATGTGTTTTACGGTGATGCCAACATACAGTGTTCTCTTGTGATAACATGTAGAAATTTGATAACAGGGCTGTGGCATCTTAAAACATGGCAAAGTAATGGTGTGTGTGTTTTGAGGGAGGCTGGGCGACTCCCACTCCATTCCTTTGCAATGTGTAAGCCACAAGGTCCCGATAAGAACCGGGTTTGTACAGTCATGAAAATCCTGGAAAGGTCATTGAAATGAATGTAATTATTTTGGTTGTCATTTATTTAGGCACAGTTTTTTAAAACATCTCATCAATCAAATACAAATATCGGCCAGGATCGGAATGACACTTGAGCGTCTCTGAGACAGTCGGACATTGCAACAGCTGGTAGGCCTTGCCTATGAAATTTAATAGAGAACCGACTAGGTAGTCAGTTCAAAACGTACAGTATCTTGTCACCTAGCTAGTTAACTCTCTAGTCAACTTTAAACTATTATTTTTGATGAAATTAATTAGTTTTGCCATAGTTCTGGTAATCGTTCTGACTGACATTTACACTTAAATCAATCTGTGGCCAGTGTAGATTTTGATGAAATTAGATTCATTTTGCCATAGAATTAATTGGTAGTTGGTTCCATGGCAATGAATCTAATCATATGAATCAAAATAATAATTATCGTGAACATCAATTTTAGGAAAATAATATTAGATGTAGCCTTTCTTTTGTATTAAGTGGCTTCAACTTGTTTTGGGCATCCAATGCATGGACATTGCAATTCCAAAAATGCTAGTCAGCCTGCAAAGTAAACACTTCCAAGATAAGCATGACTAAACTAGAAAAGGTACGTTTCCTAAAGACATTGTGTGGCCTTGCTTCAGATAAATAAAACCTACCATGGCCATTTAATCTTTGAAACATTGAATGAGCAAATTATTTAAAAAGGCAAATTATTTGGTTGCAATGTTTTTCATGAAGGGTGGCCATCTTCCAGGAGAGCTAATGTGTGTGCAGGCTTTTACTCCTCTCCCCCTCAAACAAACCACATTTTAGAAATGAGCTGCTCAACCGGACCTTGATGAACTAGCTCTGATGTGTTTGAGCAGGGCTGGTTCAAAATCCTGGACAGCCGATAGCTCTCCAGACTGAGGGTTGGCCATTTTGTTTTATACAGATATTCTAATTGGTCGATCACATTCCTCATACTTTTTATATGTACATGAAGACGCCGCCCATTGTGAGTCATGGAAATGTTAAAACACCTTCAATGTAAATCCCTGTTTAGGGGACCTGCTTGGTTCTGGTACTGGTTCTGACTGACATTTTCACTTAAATCAATCTGTGGACACCGTAGATTAAAAGGGCTTGCGATCACACTGGTTCCCACGGACATAGAAGTATATCTTTTGAGCCTGTGTGATGTAGAATGTGAAATCTGAAACCACCTGAAGCTGGGATGTCGCTCTTAACTTTCTAAATGTGTTGTTAGACTGTCCATCTCATGGCTGAACCCTACGTCACAGCCGTTGACAAAGCACATACCAGCGATCCTTACATCTTAGGACAGGACAGGTTGGTTTAGTCAATATAACACATTCAGAAATGGATTTATAACCTAACGTAATTCATTGATTTTGAACAAAAACACTTTCTGTGATTAATATGAGATGAAAGGAGAGTTCCTAACACTCTACACAAACCGGACGTGTTGCGTGCGTGAGCATTGCAAAATAAATACATGTTATTCAATCATTGCACCCACACTGCTTGCCAACGAGTGTCTGCGTTTTTATGTGTGGATTACTTGTCGGAGTAGAGGACCTTGTGCATTTCAGGTAAAATAACAACTCAACGTTTATATCCCAGGACAAATCAGCTAGCAACAGCAAGCCAGCTAAATAAGACAAATTCGCCAGGTAGCTAAATTGGCGTAAATGTTTAATGCTTTTCGACCTGTCCCCAAATGAATATAATTGGTTGAGTTTGTTTTGATATTTCAACCTGCGTGTCGTGATCGTGTTTGGTGTGGGGACAAAATGTATTTGTGCATGATTAATGCATTAATGCATAAATTGTTGACTGTCCTCTCACGATAAATAATTACTTTAGAGGATTACCTAGATTACACGTAGTTACATTTTAAAAGTTAAGTCATGGAAAAATCATAAAATTCCATCTGTCAAGATGTGTATGAACCCTGTAAGAAATAGCAGACATGGAGACTGAACACTCCTTACGGGCACAAGCTAATGTCAGCCCAATACCGTAGAAACAGAAGGTTACAGACACAACACAACACAGGGTGATTCCTATTCAGTCTAGCTGCAGACACAGCCATTTAGGTCTATGATGAGTGTTTTTGTCTTTGGTCTCAGCCATCCCAGCCAATCTCAATGTGAGAGAGAAAGTCATCGACAAAAGACTCCCCTGTCACTCTGGCCCAGGTCCAATCAGCTGGGTGGCTCAGGAGAGAGGGAGAGACTGGGAGGAGAGAATGGGATGGAGGAATAGTGTGCTGTAAGGACACACTCCATGTTGGGATTTAGGCTAACTGTTTTTATCTAACTATTGACTAATGAGCAGCTCTCTCAAACTGAATTTGTGTGGAATCCATCAAATATTCACAACAGCTCACACCAGTCCCGTGTGTGTCCGTCAAACACCTTGTCTGCATACCATTTGAGAGAGGAGGGAAGTGAGAGAGAGAGTGGGTAGGCTAATGTAACCTTTTTCTGTTGGAGAGAGAGCGGATCACTGAAACCTGTGAAAGAAACTAAAGTGAGAGCAAGAGTGCTTGGACGAGTGAAAGATGAGTGTGTGTGTGTGTGTGTGTGTGTGTGTGTGTGTGTGTGTGTGTGTTCCTCTGTAAGTGTCTTCTCCAGATGGATGACTATAAAACCGTGGAGGAGGGTTGTGATGGTCAGTGTGTGTTCTGTGACCACTGACCCCCGGTCTCTGGCTGGGTGCTAATTGGCTCCAGATGCTGGAGTATATGTGGAATGTATGTTACTGTACTTTGACTTATCATTTGCTGTGAACCAGAACTAAAATAATTGGTCTCTGGGATAATATAGATATATTTGATAGAATGTTTGGAAGCACAGTTATAGAGATTGGAATTTGTGGTTTATTCCAATGGAGTATTAGGTCTACCATATAGATGCTGATATCTTGAGAAATGCATCTTAGGAAGTCAGTAGATTATGACTACCATCAATGTATTTACATGCATCATTTCCAATCTCATAATATATATTCTTTTACATTTATTTTATTTATTTATTTACACACTGCTCAAAAAAATAAAGGGAAAACTTAAACAACACAATGTAACTCCAAGTCAATCACACTTCTGTGAAATCAAACTGTCCACTTAAGAAGCAACACAGATTGACAATAAAATTCACATGCTGTTGTGCAAATGGAATAGACAACAGGTGGAAATTATAGGCAATTAGCAAGACACCCCCAATAAAGGAGTGGTTCTGCAGGTGGTGACCACTTCTCAGTTCCTATGCTTCCTGGCTGATGTTTTGATTGCAGGCGGTGCTTTCACTCTAGTGGTAGCATGAGACTGAGTCTACAACCCACACAAGTGGCTCAGGTAGTGCAGCTCCTCCAGGATGGGACATCAATGCGAGCTGTGGCAAGAAGGTTTGCTGTGTCTGTCAGCGTAGTGTCCAGAGCATGGAGGCGCTACCAGGAGTCAGGCCAGTTGAGGAGTCCGTAGGAGGGCAACAACCCAGCAGCAGGACCGCTACTTCGCCTTTGTGCAAGGAGGAGCACTGCCAGAGCCCTGCAAAAAGACCTCTAGCAGGCCACAAATGTGCATGTCTGCTCAAACGGTCAGAAACAGACTATGAGGGCCCAACGTCCACAGGTGGGGGTTGTGCTTACAGCCCAACACCGTGCAGGATGTTTGGTATTTGCCAGAGAACACAGAGATTGGCAAATTCGCCACTGGAGACGCCGTGGAGAACGTTCTGCTGCCTGCAACATCCTCCAGGATGACCGGTTTGGCGGTGGGTGGGGGGCCGCACAGCCCTCCATGTGCTCGCCAGAGGTAGCCTGACTGCCATTAGGTACCGAGATGAGATCCTCAGACCCCTTGTGAGACCATATGCTGGTGCGGTTGGCTGTGGGCTCCTCCTAATGCAAGACAATGCTAGACCTCATGTGGCTGGAGTGTGTCAGCAGTTCCTGCAAGAGGAAGGCATTGATGCTATGGACCGCCCGTTCCCCAGACCTGAATCCAATTGAGCACATCTGGGACATCATGTCTCGCTCCATCCACCAACGCCACGTTGCACCACAGACTGTCCAGGAGTTGGCGGATGCTTTAATCCAGGTCTGGGAGGAGATCCCTCAGGAGACCATCCGCCACCTCATCAGGAGCATGCCCAGGCGTTGTAGGGAGGTCATACAGGCACGTGGAGGCCACACACACACACTACTGAGCCTCATTTTGACTTGTTTTAAGGACATTACATCAAAGTTGGATCATCATTTTTGTGTGATTTTGTTGTCAGCACATTCAACTATGTTAAGAAAAAAGTATTTAATAAGAATATTTCATTCATTCAGATCTAGGATATGTTATTTAGTGTTCCCTTTATTTTTTGAGCTATATATATATATATATACACACACACACACACACACACACACACACACACACACACACACACACACACACACACACACACACACACACACACACACACACACACACACACACACACACACACACACACACACACACACACACACACACACACACACACACACACACACAGTACCAGTCAAAACATTGGACACACCTACTCATTCAAGAGTTTTTCTTTATTTTTACTATTTTCTACATTGTAGAATAATAGTGAATACATCAAAACTATGAAATAACACATGGAATCATGTATTAACCAAAAAAGTGTTTAACGAATCAAAATACATGTTATATTTGAGTTTCTTAAAAGTAGCCTCCCTTTGCCTTGATAACAGCTTTGCACACTCTTGGCATTCTCTAAAACCAGCTTCACCTGGAATGCTTTTCCAACGGTCTTGGAGGAGTTCCCACATATACTGAGCACTTGTGGGCTGCTTTTCCTTCACTCTGTGGTCCAACTCATTACAAACCATCTCAATTGGGTTTTGGTCGGGTGATTGTGGAGGCCAGGTCATCTGTTGCAGCACTCATCATTCTCCTTCTTGGTCAAATAGCCCTTACACAAGCTGGAGGTATGTTGGGTCATTGTCCTGTTGAAAAACAAATGATAGTGCCACTAAGCGCAAACCAGATGGGATGGCGTATCGCTGTAGAATGCTGTGGTAGCCACGCTGTTTAAGTGTGCCCTGAATTCTGAATTCCATGTTGATCGATTAATTAGTATTTTTGGACGCAGATTTTTTGTTGTTGTTGTTTTGATTATTATGAAATTGTGAAATATTTTTTTACAACTTTATTTAATGAGGCAAGTCAGTTAAGAACACATTCTTATTTTCAATGGCAGCCTAGGAACAGTGGGTTAACTGCCTTGTTCAGGGGCAGAACGACAGATTTTTACCTTGTCAGCTCGGGGATTCAAACTTACGGTTAACTAGTTCAACGCTCTAACCACCTGCCTCCCAAGGAGCCTGTCTCTTATGTGAATGCAGTAAGAAGCCAAGGTAAGTTGCTAGCTAGCATTAAACTTATCTTATAAAAAACAATCAATCATAATCACTAGTTAACTACACATGGTTGATGATATTACTAGTGTATCTCTCGTGCGTTGCATATAATCGATTGCGGTGCGCATTCGTGAAAAGGACTGTCGTTGCTCCAACGTGTACCTAACCATAAACACCAATGCCTTTCTTAAAATCAATACACAGAAGTATATATTTTTAAACCTGCATATTTAGCTAAAATAAATCCAGGTTAGCAGGCAATATTAACCAGGCGAAATTGTGTCACTTCTCTTGCGTTCATTGCACGTAGAGTCGGGGTATATGCAACAGTTTGGGCAGCCTGGCTCATTGCGAACTAATTTGCCAGAATTTTACATAATTTGACATACATTGCACAACCTTCAATGTTAACAGGACTATTTAGACTTAGGGATGCCATCCATTAGATAAAATATGGAAGATTCTGTATTTCACTGAAAGAATAAACGTTTTGTTTTCGAAATGATAGTTTCCGGATTCGACCATATTAATGACCTAAGGCTCGTATTTCTGTGTGTTATTATGTTATAATTAAAGTCTATGATTTGATAGAGCAGTCTGACTGAGCGATGGTAGGCACCAGCATGCTCGTAAGCATTCATTCAAATGGCACTTGCGTGCGATTTGCCAATAGCTCTTCGCAATGCTTCATTCATTGAGCTGTTTATGACTTCAAGCCTATCAACTCCCGAGATGAGGCTGGTGTAACCGAAGTAAAATGGCTAGCTAGTTAGCTCGCACTAATAGTGTTTCAAACGTCACTCGCTCTGAGACTTGGAGTAGTTGTTCCCATTGCTCTGCATGGGTAATGCTGCTTCAAGGGTAATGCGGTGAGGAGAGGGATGGAAGCTATACTGTTACACTGGCAATACTTAAGTGCCTATAAGAACATCCAATAGTCAAAGGTTAATGAAATACAAATGGTATAGAGAGAAATAGTCCTATGATTCCTATAATAACTACTATAATAACTACAACCTAAAACTTCTTACCTGGGAATATTGAAGACATGTTAAAAGGAACCACCAGCTTTCATATGTTCTCATGTTCTGAGCAAGGAACTCAAATGTTAGCTTTTTTACATGGCAAATATTGCACTTTTTTTCTTCTCCAACACTTTGTTTTTGCATTATTTAAACCAAATTCAACATGTTTCATTATTTTATTTGAGGCTAAATTGATTTTTTTAAATGTATTATATTAAGTTAAAATAAGTGTTAATTCATTATTGTTGTAATTGTCTTTACAAATGACGAATAAATATTTTTAAAAACGGCCGATTTAATCGGGATCAGCGTTTTTGGTCCTCCAATAATCTGTATCGGCGTTGAAAAATCATAATCGGTCGACCTCTATTCTAAATACCAGCAAGTAACCCCACACCATCACACCACCTCCTCCATGCTTCATGGTGGGAACCACACATGCAGAGATCATCCTTCCACCTACTCTTCATCTCACAAAGACACAGCGGTTGGAACCAAAAATCTCTAATTTCGACTCATCAGACCAAAGGACAGATTTCCACCCGTCTAATGTCCATTGCTTGTGTTTCTTGGCCCAATCAAGTCTCTTTTTCTTATTGGTGGTCCTTTAATAGTGGTGTCTCTGCAGCAATTCGACCATGAAGGCCTGATTCACGCAGTCTCCTCTGAACAGTTGATGTTGAGATGTGTCTGTTACTTGAGCTCTGTGAAACATTTATTTGGGCTGCAATTTCTGAGGCTGGTAACTCTAATGAATGTATCCTCTGCAGCAGAGTTAGCTCTGGGTGACGGTCCTTTCCTGTGGCGGTCCTCATGAGAGCCAGTTTTATCATGGCGCTTGATGGTTTTTGCGACTGCACTTCAAAGTTCCTGAAATGTTCCGTACTGACTGACCTTCATGTTTAAAGCAATGACGGACTGTCGTTGCTCTTCGCTGTTAGAGCTGTTCTCGCCATAATGTCCTTGGTATTTTACCAAATAGGGCTATCTTCTGTATCCCACCCCTAACTTGTGGGGGGGGGTCTTCTTCAGTGGCAGGGAGACTAGTCAGGATCGAGGTAAAGATGAATGGTGCAAAGTAGAGAGAGACCCTTGATGAAAACCTGCTCCAGAGTGCTGAAGACCTCAGACTGGGGCGAAGGTTCACCTTCCAACAGGACAATCCTAAGCACACAGCCAAGACGATGCAGGAGTGGCTTCGGGACAAGTCTCTGTATACACTACTATACTCACCTACCCTCAACCCCTCTCATTTATTTCTAATATATAATAATAATAATAATATATGCCATTTAGCAGACGCTTTTATCCAAAGCGACTTAGTCATGTGTGCATACATTCTACGTATGGGTGGTCCCGGGGATTGAACCCACTACCCTGGCGTTACAAGCGCCATGCTCTACCAACTGAGCTACAGAAGGACCACAATTTCTGAAGACCATCCAGTTTTGATTTCTAAATGATGTATTTTTCAACTGTGCTGGAAGTGAGCAACTTTCCCAAAAGCGTTCTTTTTTTTTGTGTGTCTGTCATCTTCACCACCCCCCTGGTGTTGGGACAGTGGTAACACGTGAGATGCTGCCATCACCAGGACATTAATTGGTGTAGCCTTCCACCTTGTGGCAAAAATGTGCAGGTGCAAATGTATTGTGTTTCTGCCATAAAATCTGGAATCTTACAATATCAATCCCTGTCTGTTAGAAAGTTTCAGATGATCCATAACTTGATACCAGAGGAATTAGTGAGCTAATCTACATATACATGTTGTATATTGATCCAGTGTGATGTGTAACAGTCAGTTCTTACTGCATTGATCTTGTAGAGTGATCTATCTGTAGCCTACATTCCCCTCTGCTCCTGTGATCAATGCTTAATAATGACCTTGTAGAGATTATCCAGCCTAATCCTAATTTATCCTTTCATCTCTCCCTCCCATTTTCTTTCCTTCTTCCCTTCTATCTCCCCATCTACCTCATTGTCCCTCTCTTTTCTCCTGTTTGATCTCCCCATTTCTTTCTCCTCCTCCTATCGGTCTTTCCCTCATCCTCCCATCCTTCCCCCACTCCCCTCTGTACAGAATATCAAACGGCTGTTTCCTGAGGAGGTAGGTTGTGTGGATCCAACATTATCTCAGTGATCTGACTCTTGGTTGCATCTCGTCTCACCCCTACCCTGTAGCCAACTTCCAACCCCCTGCCCCTCCAACACTAACACCCCATAATATCCCCACTACAGTCCCTGGTTCGAATCCAGGCTGGTTTTTGGGAGTCCCATAGGGCAACGCACAATTGCATTTGGGGGGTGGGGTGGTTACTAAGATATTATTTTAGTAATTGGGCATAATTAGCTCTGTTGCAAATGGCTTGCCAGCTACCTGTGTTTGTGAACATAGCACGTCCCTAACCTTAATGGGTCATCATCCATGCTTCACACAGCTCCTGTGTCATTGTGCAGCTACTTACCAGTGCTCTGGTGTCCCTGCACTGTCATCTTCACACTAACAGCAGCTACACAGGCAATAATTAGTGTTTTATTCTGTGTGATAATTAGTGTTGTACTCTGTACAATAATTAGTGTTGTACTCTGTACACTAGAATGAGATGAAGGAGGATCAGATGACCTTGTCATCTGTTTGGAGGAAACTGGGATGTTCATGATTTCACTCTGATCCTGTTTCATCTTGTTCACACATGAATGGAGCTCTCTGTCAGCTCCAGCCAAGGTGTTTCAGAGTGATGTCTGAACATCCACTGGAGTCTGATGCCCAATCCCAAATCAACTCTGACCTTGCCCTCACCTCTCCAATCCAAGAGGTCGGGTTGATCTGGAATGACCCTAATATGACCCTGCGTTACCTCTGACCCCTGGCATTTGACCCCCTGCAGTTGGAGCGTTTCACCAGTATGAGGATGAAGAAAGACAAGGAGAAGCCTCATGCGCCTGCACAGCGCCACTCCAGCGCTGCCCACTACGAGGTGCCTGCCCAGGAGGCCATGCTGCACGACCACCCTGACGAATACGTTCTGGAACTCTTTGAACAGATGCTGGTGAGAGAAAGGGTTAAACAGAGATACTGGTGAGAGAGGGGGTTAAACAGAGATACTGGTGAGAGAGGGGGTTAAAAACAGAGATACTGGTGAGAGAGGGGTTAAAACAGAGATACTGGTGAGAGAGGGGGTTAAACACAGAGATACTGGTGAGAGAGGGGTTAAACACAGAGATACTGGTGAGAGAGGGGGTTAAACACAGAGATACTGGTGAGAGAGGGGGTTAAACACAGAGATACTGGTGAGAGAGGGGGTTAAACACAGAGATACTGGTGAGAGAGAGGGTTAAACACAGATATACTGGTGAGAGAGAGGGTTAAACACAGAGATACTGGTGAGAGAGAGGGTTAAACACAGAGATACTGGTGAGAGAGAGGGTTAAACACAGAGATACTGGTGAGAGAGAGGGTTAAACACATAGATACTGGTGAGAGAGGGGGTTAAACACAGAGATACTGGTGAGAGAGGGGGTTAAACAGAGATACTGGTGAGAGAGGGGGTTAAACAGAGATACTGGTGAGAGAGGGGGTTAAACGCAGAGATGCTGGTGAGAGAGGGGGTTAAACGCAGAGATGCTGGTGAGAGAGGGTTAAACAGAGATACTGGTGAGAGAGGGTTAAACAGAGATACTGGTGAGAGAGGGTTAAACAGAGATACTGGTGAGAGAGGGTTAAACAGAGATACTGGTGAGAGAGAGGGTTAAACAGAGATACTGGTGAGAGAGAGGGTTAAACAGAGATACTGGTGAGAGAGAGGGTTAAACAGAGATACTGGTGAGAGAGAGGGTTAAACACAGAGATACTGGTGAGAGAGAGGTTTAAACAGAGATACTGGTGAGAGAGAGGGTTAAACACAGAGATACTGGTGAGAGAGAGGGTTATACACAGAGATACTGGTGAGAGAGAGAGAGAGGGTTAAACACAGAGATACTGGTGAGAGAGAGGGTTAAACAGAGATGCTGGTGAGAGAGAGGGTTAAACAGAGATGCTGGTGAGAGAGAGGGTTAAAAACAGAGATGCTGGTGAGAGAGAGGGTTAAACAGAGATGCTGGTGAGAGAGAGGGTTAAACACAGAGATGCTGGTGAGAGAGAGGGTTAAACAGAGATGCTGGTGAGAGAGAGGGTTAAACACAGAGATGCTGGTGAGAGAGAGGGTTAAACAGAGATGCTGGTGAGAGAGAGGGTTAAAAACAGAGATGCTGGTGAGAGAGAGGGTTAAACATGCTGGTGAGAGAGAGGGTTAAAAACAGAGATGCTGGTGAGAGAGAGGGTTAAAAACAGAGATGCTGGTGAGAGAGAGGGTTAAAAACAGAGATGCTGGTGAGAGAGAGGGTTAAAAACAGAGATGCTGGTGAGAGAGAGAGGGTTAAACAGAGATGCTGGTGAGAGAGAGGGTTAAAAACAGAGATGCTGGTGAGAGAGAGGGTTAAAAACAGAGATGCTGGTGAGAGAGAGGGGTTAAAAACAGAGATGCTGGTGAGAGAGAGAGAGGGTTAAAAACAGAGATGCTGGTGAGAGAGAGAGAGGGTTAAAAACAGAGATGCTGGTGAGAGAGAGAGAGGGTTAAAAACAGAGATGCTGGTGAGAGAGGGTTAAACACAGAGATGCTGGTGAGAGAGAGGGTTAAACACAGAGATGCTGGTGAGAGAGAGGGTTAAACACAGAAACCGGATGAGAGAGACGGTTAAACACAGAGATACTGACTCGGTAGAGGCTGTTGAGAGAGATAAAGGATAAGGATGTGTATGAGTGTGGACCAAGCGTGTGTGAACTGTAGGTTGTTGTGGGATGCTCACTCTACGACCCCCCCCCCCAGGTGGATATGAACCTGAATGACGAGAAGCAGCGGCCTCTGCGGGCGAAAGACATCTCCATCAAACGAGAGATGGTTTCCCAGTACCTCCACACATCCAAAGCTGTGAGTAACAAAAGCTGTGTTACTGGGATAACACCCGTATAGCAGTAGACTTAGGACAGCGGTAACCTGTCCTCTCTATGCCCAATGTACCAATACCACGGGGTGATAGGGTCAGAGCCAGAAGGAGTGTTCCAGGTCAGCCGTGATGTACATCCAGGAGCTGAGGATGGAGCCCAGAGACACACAGCTCCTGGGCTGTCTGGAGTCTCTCCGTGTCTCCCTCAACAACAACCCTGTCAGCTGGGTGCAGAACTTTGGAGACGAGGGCCTGGCTCTGCTGCTCAACATCATGAGGAAGATCCAGGAGGAGAAGGATGAGTACCCGTAAGATATCCACACCCTCGTACGCCGTGGCCTTCTGCAGTCGATGTGCTAGTTCCCTGTTTCGTATGTCAACCCTTGCCCATGCAGTAATGCACCTTCACCTCTCCTGTCTTCCTGTCGTATAGGAATATGGGTG
Source organism: Oncorhynchus gorbuscha (assembly GCF_021184085.1). Lineage (NCBI taxonomy): Eukaryota > Metazoa > Chordata > Actinopteri > Salmoniformes > Salmonidae > Oncorhynchus > Oncorhynchus gorbuscha. Next base: position 30,392,728 of record NC_060195.1, read on the forward strand.
TGAAGTGTCAACACGAGATTGTGCGCTGTCTCAAAGCCTTCATGAACAACAAGTATGGTCTGAAGGCCATGTTGACGTCTGCCGAGGGCATCCCTCTGCTGGTCCGAGCCATCAACCCCCGGGTCCCTCACATGATGGTGGATGTGGTCAAACTGCTCTCGGCCATCTGCATCCTGGAACACCCTGACAACCTGTACGTACGTGTGTGTGTGTGTACAAAACATTAAGAACACCTGATCTTTCCATGACATAGACTGACCAGGTGAAAGAAGCTGTGGTCCCTTATTGATGTCACTTAGATGAGGGGAGGAGAGGTTAAAGAAGCTGTGATCCCTTATTGACGTCACTTAGATGAGGGGAGGAGACAGGTTAAAGAAGCTGTGATCCCTTATTGATGTCACTTAGATGAGGGGAGGAGACAGGTTAAAGAAGCTGTGATCCCTTATTGACGTCACTTAGATGAGGGGAGGAGACAGGTTAAAGAAGCTGTGATCCCTTATTGATGTGAGACAGGTTAAAGAAGCTGTGGTCCCTTATTGACGTCACTTAGATGAGGGGAGGAGACGGGTTAAAGAAGCTGTGGTCCCTTATTGACGTCACTTAGATGAGGGGAGGAGACAGGTTAAAGAAGCTGTGATCCCTTATTGATGTCACTTAGATGAGGGGAGGAGACAGGTTAAAGAAGCTGTGGTCCCTTACTTAGATGAGGGGAGGAGACAGGTTAAAGAAGCTGTGGTCCCTTATTGATGTCACTTAGATGAGGGGAGGAGACAGGTTAAAGAAGCTGTGATCCCTTATTGATGTCACTTAGATGAGGGGAGGAGACGGGTTAAAGAAGCTGTGGTCCCTTATTGATGTCACTTAGATGAGGGGAGGAGACTTAAAGATGTGATCCCTTATTGATGTCACTTAGATGAGGGGAGGAGACAGGTTAAAGAAGCTGTGATCCCTTATTGATGTCACTTAGATGAGGGGAGGGTTAGACAGGTTAAAGGGAAGCTGTGATCCCTTATTGATGTCACTTAGATGAGGGGAGGAGACAGGTTAAAGAAGCTGTGATCCCTTATTGATGTCACTTAGATGAGGGGAGGAGACAGGTTAAAGAAGCTGTGATCCCTTATTGATGTCACTTAGATGAGGGGAGGAGACAGGTTAAAGAAGCTGTGATCCCTTATTGATGTCACTTAGATGAGGGGAGGAGACAGGTTAAAGAAGCTGTGATCCCTTATTGATGTCACTTAGATGAGGGGAGGAGACAGGTTAAAGAAGCTGTGATCCCTTATTGATGTCACTTAGATGAGGGGAGGAGACAGGTTAAAGAAGCTGTGGTCCCTTATTGATGTCACTTAGATGAGGGGAGGAGACAGGTTAAAGAAGCTGTGATCCCTTATTGATGTCACTTAGATGAGGGGAGGAGACAGGTTAAATAAGCTGTGATCCCTTATTGATGTCACTTAGATGAGGGGAGGAGACAGGTTAAAGAAGCTAAGATCCCTTATTGATGTCACTTAGATGGAGGGAGAGGAGACAGGTTAAATATGTATTTTTAAGCCTTGAGAAAATTGAGACCTGGTTTGTGTTTGTGTGCCATTCAGAGGGTGAATGTGCAAGATAAAAGATTGAAGTTCTTTTGAACAGGGTATGGTAGTAGGTGCCAGTTTGTGTCAAGAACTGCAATGATGCAGGGTTTTTCACACTCAACAGTTTCCTGTGTTTATCAATAATTTTCCTCCAGCCAACTTGACACAACTGTGGGAAGCATTGGAGTCAACATGGGCCAGCATCCCTGTGGAACACTTTTTACACCTTGTAGAGTCCATGCCCAGATGAATTGAGGCTGTTCTGAAGGCAAAAGGGGGTGCAACTCCATATTGGGAAGGTGTTCTTAATGTTTTGTATAATCT
>NC_060195.1:30402131-30404631 GCF_021184085.1 Oncorhynchus gorbuscha
ACTTCAAGTGCCGCAATCTCAGCCTAGACGTCGAGGGGTTAATTGGTAAGAGAGACACACACCATAGAATAGTCTCCCTCTCACGCACACACACGGAACAGTTACCCAACAAGCCAGCTCTTCTAAACCCACCACAAGGGGGAACCAGAGAGGGACTGTATCATTGTAGTGATATTAACTATAGTTTAGTCTTAAAACTTGGTGTGTTGAGAACACACCAACAACAACACACCAACAACAACACACCAACAAGCAGGAGAACAGGTGTGATTGTTGACTCCCTCTATTGTTCAGTTCCCAGTCCAGAGCAAAGGCGCTTGTTGTCTCAGCTCATATCTGCAGTCTACACTAGTTGTTGTCTCAGCTCATATCTGCAGTCTACACTAGTTGTTGTTGTCGTCTCAGCTCATATCTGCAGTCTACACTAGTTGTTGTTGTCGTCTCAGCTCATATCTGCAGTCTACACTAGTTGTTGTCTCAGCTCATATCTGCAGTCTACACTAGTTGTTGTCTCAGCTCATATCTGCAGTCTACACTAGTTGTTGTTGTCGTCTCAGCTCATATCTGCAGTCTACACTAGTTGTTGTTGTCGTCTCAGCTCATATCTGCAGTCTACACTAGTTGTTGTTGTCGTCTCAGCTCATATCTGCAGTCTACACTAGTTGTTGTTGTCTCAGCTCATATCTGCAGTCTACACTAGTTGTTGTCTCAGCTCATATCTGCAGTCTACACTAGTTGTTGTCTCAGCTCATATCTGCAGTCTACACTAGTTGTTGTCTCAGCTCATATCTGCAGTCTACACTAGTTGTTGTTGTCTCAGCTCATATCTGCAGTCTACACTAGTTGTTGTCTCAGCTCATATCTGCAGTCTACACTAGTTGTTGTCTCAGCTCATATCTGCAGTCTACACTAGTTGTTGTCTCAGCTCATATCTGCAGTCTACACTAGTTGTTGTCTCAGCTCATATCTGCAGTCTACACTAGTTGTTGTCTCAGCTCATATCTGCAGTCTACACTAGTTGTTGTCTCAGCTCATATCTGCAGTCTACACTAGTTGTTGTTGTTGTCTCAGCTCATATCTGCAGTCTACACTAGTTGTTGTTGTCGTCTCAGCTCATATCTGCAGTCTACACTAGTTGTTGTTGTTGTCGTCTCAGCTCATATCTGCAGTCTACACCAGTTGTTGTTGTCGTCTCAGCTCATATCTGCAGTCTACACCAGTTGTTGTTGTCGTCTCAGCTCATATCTGCAGTCTACAGCAGTTGTTGTTGTCGTCGTCGTCTCAGTTCATATCTGCAGTCTACACCAGTTGTTGTTGTTGTCGTCGTCGTCTCAGCTCATACCTGCAGTCTACACCAGTTGTTGTTGTCGTCTCAGCTCATATTTGCAGTCTACACTAGTTGTTGTTGTCGTCTCAGTTCATATCTGCAGTCTACACCAGTTGTTGTTGTTGTTGTTGTTGTTGTTGTCGTGGTCGTCTCAGCTCATATCTGCAGTCTACACCAGTTGTTGTTGTTGTCTCAGCTCATATCTGCAGTCTACACTAGTTGTTGTTGTCGTCTCAGCTCATATCTGCAGTCTACACTAGTTGTTGTTGTTGTCTCAGCTCATATCTACAGTCTACACTAGTAGTTGTTGTTGTCTCAGCTCATATCTGCAGTCTACACTAGTTGTTGTCTCAGCTCATATCTGCAGTCTACACTAGTTGTTGTTGTCGTCTCAGCTCATATCTGCAGTCTACACTAGTTGTTGTCTCAGCTCATATCTGCAGTCTACACTAGTTGTTGTCTCAGCTCATATCTCCAGTCTACACTAGTTGTTGTTGTTGTCTCAGCTCATATCTGCAGTCTACACTAGTTGTTGTTGTCGTCTCAGCTCATATCTCCAGTCTACACTAGTTGTTGTTGTTGTCGTCTCAGCTCATATCTCCAGTCTACACTAGTTGTTGTCTCAGCTCATATCTCCAGTCTACACTAGTTGTTGTTGTTGTCTCAGCTCATATCTGCAGTCTACACTAGTTGTTGTTGTCGTCTCAGCTCATATCTCCAGTCTACACTAGTTGTTGTTGTTGTCGTCTCAGCTCATATCTCCAGTCTACACTAGTTGTTGTTGTTGTCGTCTCAGCTCATATCTGCAGTCTACACCAGTTGTTGTTGTTGTTGTTGTTGTCGTCGTCGTCGTCGTCTCATATCTGCAGTCTACACTAGTTGTTGTTGTTGTCGTCGTCGTCTCAGTTCATATCTACAGTCTACACTAGTTGTCTCTCTCTCTACAGGGGGCTCTAATTGCACTGCTTCTAAATGTGTGTACACACACACCGCGCTCTGGCCTCCTCTAATGCTACATTATTATTGGTGGAAAGCAGCCCAGTCCTGCCCTCATGTATTATTTAGGGATTTTCTTTGAATTCTGGAAACTGCACAGTTTTAAATGTTTCTTCTCTCTGTGTTAGAGGCTTGTCCTATTTAGTCCTGCTCTGATGACACTAACAACAACACAAC